>NC_080677.1:166264848-166527348 GCF_030445035.2 Dasypus novemcinctus | reverse complement strand
GGGTTTGAACCACGGACCTCCCATGTGGTAGACGGACGCCCTAACCACTGGGCCAAAGTCCGTTTCCCTGTAAGCTCATTCTTGACAGTCCCTCCAGTTTGTGGTTCTTGGTTTACGGTTTGTACAATATGTCAGCTTGAATTTCTTAGAGGCTTATCATGGAGAAAATGTTCATAATTCCCACTATTTGTTTTGAAGGAGAGTGGGATGATTTATTCCACAATGTTACAAATGCAGATAAAAGGCACTCTCCTTCTTTCCAAATACTGTTCAATGACGCTCACTGTATTTGCAAACAGTATTATGCCTATTATCTGATATGTTTAAGGTGGGAAAGGGACGATTCATTATAAAGAAAAATACAGAAACCTCGAGCCAGGTTGTACGAGCCCCGGCGTGTCTAAAGCGGGCCTCCGTTCCACCTTGCTCCACCGTCACCCAGAGGGGACATGGGGCCAGCACAGGTGTCGGATCTCCGTAGGTTCCTCCACGAAACAGAGCCATTGGGACAGAACAAAAACCCAGGGCCAGCCGTGCAAGGCGAGCAGGAGGGGCCCCGGGACAGGCGCAAGGCGCGTGCGGCCACCGCGCGGGGCCCCCGTGGGCACGGCCGGGGCAGTCCAGGAATGGAGCGGGGCGAAGCCCGTGCCCGCAGGCCGGCTCCCCAGAAGGGCCCCTCCGAGGACTGCCCAAAGGCGTTCCCACCGACCCTCGGGGCCCTCGGACCCACGGAAGCAGAGGAGGAAGCCGTGTAACCCTGAGAGCGAAAATCACAACAGACTCACCAGGCCTTCACACCCGCGCAGCCGAACACGCCGCAGCTTCCCCCGCAGGAGCGGCTGCTGCAGGTGCTGAAACCAAGCCACAGGGCCGCAGAAGGGGAGAGGGAGGGCCAAGCGGCTGGAAGGGACGAGGGGGCATTCCCAGAAGAGAGAGCCCCCAGCACGGAAGCTGGGAACAGTGTTCTGGCTGCCCTGGCCCCCAAGAGGACAGGACACCCTCCTGCCCAAACGTCAGCAGCAGCAGTGACTGTTGGCCCCAATCGCTGCCATTTAGGACAAAACGATACTAGTGAGCTGAGGACCCTACCCAACAGACAAGAAAACGTGTCATCCAGATGCAACCACAACACGAAAACCTTTGCCTGATGTTCCCAAGTGAGAATTTGAGGCTGTGATGGAGGCTACAGAAGAACGTCGTAAGTCAGAATTAGAAAATGAGACGGACAGCAAAACGGACTTGAAAAGTCGATTAAGAGAATATTAGAAGGAATAGAAGCAAAAGAAAACTACAATCTAAGAAAGGAATCCTAAAGTAGAAAGAGCACATGGACAAATAAACAGCATAAGAAAAACAAGATAGAATGGAGGAAAATAAAAGAAATAGAAACAACATAAAGAAAAGAAAAAGAGAAACTGGATTGGAGAGAAAGTAGCTGATGATTCCTTGAGCGTCAGCCCACATAGAAGAAGGAAACCAAAGCAAGGGGAGAAAACACTGAATCTGCGGTTCAGGAAAATGTTTCTGATGCAAAGGAGACCGAGCACACCAGATACCTTGGAAAATAAACCCCCAGTGGCCAAAACAACACAAAATTTAATAAATCCATTGAACTTAGAGAAAAGGAAAAAACTTTCAGCCAGCCACTCATTAGGGAAATAAAACAAGACTGATATTAGATTTTCAGTAGTAACATTTTATGCCAGTGGCCAATGAAGCAGCATATCCTACAAGAGTTAAGAAACTGTGGGCAGGAGTTTTGTATCCAGCCAAACAAAAGCCACAGATAAGCAAGAACTCAGGGAAAAATGTTTTCATACACCCTTGCTGGAGAACCTTCTAGAAGGCAACTTCAAAAGACCAAATGACTGAAAAGGAATTGGTACATGGGCTGGCAGTGAATTTTAAGCATATATTGACATGTAGCATTAACACTAAGAGGTAACTATCTGGGAGTAACAAAATATAACTGCTAGATGATACAGCACAACCAAAACAATGACAACAGAAAAATATTTTTAAAAAAGCAATCCCTGTAAATCAAAGCAAAAGGCAATGAACAAGCCTAAATGTTCATCAGGCTGATGGCATGAGCATAGAAAGAGGAATTTTTCAAGTGACTGTGAAATATGGTCATTGATAATACATCTCTAGCCAATATGCACCCTACAAACAAAACAAAAACCTTAAGCTGTGCTTAAGTTTTTAGTATGAATAATATTGGTATTGCTATTCTGTAACTATTATACATCGCATAGGAAAATCAAATAAGTAATTCTGTGAATATTAGAAACCAAGATTTTCAGCACGAGAAAAAACTGATAAAAATCTAAGAAGTCAAAACTCTATAGCCCTAAAGTTTTAATAGGAAATGTAAATGTAAACTAATAACGTAATCTAAAATGTGTACAAATGCACATGTATGTCAGAACTATGCCCACTGAAAGGACTTAATGTGAGTAACAAAGTAGCAACCCATGTCCCTGGCATATAAATACCATTTTGTTCTGAGAGAACCACGGGTTTCTTAGATAAATGGCTACTTCCAAGTCTAGGGCAAGAAATGTCTCAGATGAGCCTAGAATATCTTCTAATGCCAAAATGAGCCTGAAGAGTCACATCAAGAAGACATAAGACCCAAACTGAAGAGTCTCCAAGTGGCCACAGATGGGACGATTTGAGCACCAAAGGGATAGGAAGTGCAAAGGACTGAACCCGGCCCCGAGCGGCCGTCAGTCAAGGATGACAATAAGAACCTCACTGGTCACACTCAGGGGCCAACGTGCTATTTTGAGAACTGATGAAGTTTTAAAAAATCAGATATTTATCTTACCTTTCCTGTTTGAACTGTTCCTCTGAAGAATATAAAGGGGAAGTTTGAAAACATTCCCGCTAATAAGAAAGAAAGCGTGGTGGAGGTAGAATGTTGCCATATTTGCAAACCTTCATGAAATCCTGGATCCAGAATTCTAGGCAGGACGGCGACGGGTGCTGACCTCCCAGGGAGCCGACAAACAATGTTCGCCTCCTGACGGGCAGTTAGGGAGGATTTCCCCCACAGAGTGGACCCTGAGCGTCCCAGGATGGACCTCACTGCCAGGCCACGGCAAGCGCAGTGAAGAGACGCGTGCCACCTGCCAACAGGAGATCAGGGGCCGGGGGCTAAGCAGGCAAGGCTCATGGTTTCTTCAAGAAATAAGTTACAATGAAAAAAGCAAGCATCAGAGTGGGGGGGGGGTGGTCTATAGATCAGACAAGAGATACATCAGCAAATGGCAATGTATAGAATTATTTAGATCTTAATTCAAATAAATTAACTCTAAATATCATAAATGGGCAAATTTGAACACTAATGAATAGCTGAAAAATATTAAATTATTGCTCTTGTTTTTAGGTTTAATTGTGGAGTGGTGGTTATATTTTAAAGAGTCCTTATATTTTAGAGACGTATATTAAAATATTTTTGCATGCGAGAATAGCATGAGAATTCCTTCAACTGAAAAAAATGAGCTTTGCCTCAAAGTAATCCAGGAAGAAGGAGAGTACAGGTGGGCCCAGACTGGCCTTGAGCTGGTAATTTTTAGAACTGAATGACGAGTCCGCGGGGAGGGGTTGCCGTGTGTTCTCTCTACTTCTGTTGATGTTTGACACTTCCCATGATGAGGCGTTTAAAAACACACAGGGCCATTTTTTCCTAGGCTAGCTTTATCTCAACCAGCCCGTCTACAACGAGCCCGTCAGCGGGACTTCCCAGGCTACCAGCCCCTGGAAAATGGGCTCCAGGCGGGAAGAGGAGCTCAGAGCCCGCTGATGGCCTGTTGCCCTCGTCCCTGCCAGTGACGCCCACCAAACGCCAGGGGGCAGCGCGGACGCTCCGCTCAGCAGGCCAGGGCCGGGCAGCCCCAGGACCACGCGCCGCCTTCCCGCGCCGATGGGCGCGTCGCATTTGAGCCGACCCCGCTTCTCAGTGCACGGAAATACCGGTTTTCATTCTAAAATGATGACTCTGCCTCTGCGTTCCAGTGTTCGTAGTTGATGAAAACTCTGTGCATATAATCACTTCCAGTCTGGCATTTTTTCACCTTTTAGTTTATTCTAATCACGGCCCTACCCTGCCAGGAAGAAGCTGACATTGGACTTTGCAGAGTTAAGTAGGAGGAAGGTTTTTTAAATTCTTCAGACTGAATTGACCAAAGTGATCCAAATGCTGCAAAAGTCCCCACGAAGCAGCTGGCCCCGAGCTCTCCTCTAAACCTGCGTATTGCTTCCAGCACCTCGTTCTGTCATTTATTGGCCCAAATCCTGTCCGAGCCCCTCGACGCTCCTCTCAGCTGATTCTCTCCTTAACCCAGATTCCCCAGCATTCTATTTTTACAGCAGATGACTGATTGAGGCCATCGCTGAGGTTTTAATTAACGGGTTATGATTACAGTTCGCAGCCTCTAGGTCCGTTGCTTGGACAGGGGGCGGCCGGCCGCCTGCGGCGGGGGGGCAGGGGGCCTGGGCGCCTGAAGGTCCCCCGTCGCAGCACAGCCCGGCCTCCTCGTCGGCGGCTCCGCTTCCTTCTGTCCATTCTGTGCTGCGACTACTGCGGGGCAGGCTTCCTGCTGCAGCTCGGACCGCGGGAGGCACAGGGGCGTGCGGCTGCGGCCGGCAGACCGTGAAGAATGGGGGGTGGCCGTGAGCGGAGAGGACCCGAGTCCCGAGGGGATGCGTGGCTGAAAGAAGGGGGACGATGAGAAACTAGGGAGACGCCCCTGCTAGGCGGGGGTTGAACGAGGTGACCCGAGGGGCTGCCTGTGAGCTGCTGTGGAGGCCGTGAACTGGCTGGAGCAATCGTGGCCTCCAAGATCAAACACAAAGGAGCCTCTGGGAACCTCGGGCTCCTCTTCTGCAGCTGCACTAGACAGTGCCCTGAAAGCCTGGGGCCCACTGGGCGTTCCCCTCATAAACGTAGTAACTATTAATCACTTACACTCTGCCCGTCTCAGAGAAGCTCCTGCATCTGTTGCCGCAGTTTATTCCACCACCTCCTGGGAGAGCTGCGCGGCAGCGATTGTTATTCCCGTCTGAACCCAGAGAGGCGCGGGAAGGGCAGGGGGCACGTCCTGGCAGTCTGCGGCCCCCCAGTCCTCCTGCGACAAGGAAGGAGCTGCGCAGGCCGGGCTCCCCGAGCTGCTGGTCTGAGAGTGCGGGCTTTCAGGTTGCGGCTTTTCCCGCTGCCCTGACGGGGGGAGGGCGGGTGGACAGACGCGCCCCCTCGTGCTCGGCCCTCCCTTTGGGGGTCGTGGTGGGGTAGACCGGGCACTTCGTGCTCCCCGTCCTGTCTCTTCTCGCCCTTCTCCTGGCTCTTGGGGCTTCACAAGCTTTCCCTCAAGGACCCAGCCGAGTGTCCCCAGAGAGCACCTGGTGGGGGGCTCAGGGCGGCGAGCGAGCCCCCCCCGGGGCTGAGCGCACCTTCTCTGGGAACTTCAGTCCAAACAGGGTCATTCCTACCTGGTTTTTACAGAATCGCAGATAATCGAGAAAAACCTGGGAGTGCCACCTCTGCAGGTGCGGGGGGCGGGGGAGGCTGCCCCCCCATCCCCTTCTAGCTGCTGGGGGGGGGAGCTCCACTCCAGGCAAAGCTCGCGCTGATCCGGGGGGGCGGGACGTTTCTTCCCACCCTCAGCCTGAATTTGTTCAGTGCATTTGTCCCCAAGCTCTATTAAGGAAATCCTTCTACTGTTAACCCCAGACGTGTTCACGTGTTAAACGTGAATAGCTGAAGAGGTTTCCTATTATTATTAGCCACTTTGAGTGTGGGGACGAGTTGGAAGTTTCTAGAGTGGAAGTCAGGGACAAGTCTCCCTTGTGTTGGGGGGTCTCCTTCCATTGGGATCAGAAGCTTCCGGCTTGCCCCCTGTCCCCGAGCATGCCCCTCTGCCCCCGAGGCGGCCCACCCCCGGCCCAGCTTGGGGGAGCAGCGGCTCCTCGGCAGAGGGCCATGTCCCATGGACCTCCGCCCGGAAGCAGGTGAGAGAAAAGGACAGCGAATCCTCCCGTGTCCATTCAGAAGAAACGAAGAAATGGGATCTCACGGTTTGCCTGTGGAGAGCCAGGCTCCAGGCACGCCCACGCCGCGCAGGGCGGGATTTCAGAAGCTGCCCTCCTGCGCCGGAGCCCCCTGCACCCTCCTGGGCCTCCCGCCCACCACAGGCTGCCCCAACCCCGGCCCCACGGACATCCCACCTTGCGAGTGCGTGTGTGCATGTGTGAGCATGTATATTGTGTGTGTGTGCATGCACATGCACGTGTGCACATGGGTGTGCTTTCTGCGCTTCGTGCGTGCGTATGCATAGGTGTGTGTGCATGTGCACATGCATGTGCATTTGTGTGTGCGTTGTGCATGCATGTGTGTGTGTGCGCGTGTGCATGTGCGTGTCCCAAGGAGACTGGGCTTCACCTCTGCGGGACTTCCCGCGCCTCCCCCACCGGGCAGGCCTCCAGCGCGGCATTCCTGCGCCTCAACCCGCAGAGCTGTCTGCACCGGAAGGCCGGGCAGTCAGCGGGGCAGGCCTCGGGAGCCTCTGGAGGAAGACACCGGCAGGCACGCCCGCTGCAGGGGGGGCTCCCGGCTCCTGAGCGCTGATGTGCATGCGACCAGGAGGGCCGGCCTGGTGCTGGCCGTGGCGGCCTCTGCCGGAGGGAGAAGCTGTCCAGGGAGCAGAGCGCTGCGCGGCTTCGCCTCGGCCAGTTGGCGCAGGCGGGCACGGCTTAGGCTTTCCCTGAAAACCGCCCGACGGCTCGCCGGAGGAGCTGTACCTCAGAAGTGAGGCCCTCACGAAATAAACAGAGGCCGAGGCGCCGGGCGAACGCCGACAGGAAACGGGACCCGCAGGCAGAGCGGGCAGCGCGGCAGGGGCTTCGGGGCCTCCCGACTGACCATGGCCTCGGGGGGACTTCCCCTGTAAGACGGGATTTTCCAGCGAGGGCCCGTCCTCGACAGGGCTCGATGCTGTGAGTCAGCCGCTTACCCGGCGCGTCCTTCACGTCCTTAGACCTACGCACAACAGAGGACCCACAGACACGCGGCACGCCCAGGAGATGCCAGGCCACAGGGCCTCCTTCCGCTCCGCCTCTCGCTGGCCCTGCCCGGCACTGCGGTGACAGCAGCTCCCTTCTCCCCAAGTCCTGCTGTGCCACCTCATTTGCCGCCTCGTCCCCTGCTGCAGGAAGGAGCTTCTCCACTTTTCCCAGTTTCTTATAAAAATCTGCACGAGCGTGCACCTCCTACTATTAAAAAGCAGACGTGGCTCAACTGACAGAGGGCCCGCCTACCATATGGGGGCCCCAGGGTTCAATATCCAGGGCCTCCTGACCCGTGTGGAGCTGGCCCACGCGCAGTGCTGATGCGCGCAAGGAGTGCCCTGCCAGGCAGGGGTGCCCTCGCGTGGGGGTGCACCACGTGCACGGAGCGCGCCCCGTAAGGAGAGCCACCCCCCGTGAAAAAAAGCACAACCTGCCCAGGAATGGCGCCGCACGCAGGAGAGCTGACACAGCAAGATGATGCAACAAAAAAGAGACACAGTTTCCCAGTGCCACTGAGGGTACAGGCGGACAAAGAACACACACAGCGAGCAGACAACGGGAGGGGGGGAGAAGAAATACACAAAATAAATCTTTTTCTAAAAAACAGAACCAAATGCCTGCTTTCATTCGACTTCCATGTGGTAAGCGCGTTCAGATGCCTGTGGCCGCCAGTTGTCCTGTCTCTCTTAGGAGGTAACATGGTTTGGGTCTCTTGGAAGATGAGCATTCTGCAGCAGTTGGTGTTTGCCCTCTGTTGTGGCTTCCCGAACGTTCAGAGTCAGGTTTCCCGGCAGAGTCTTAGAAGAGCCGCCCGGCTTGTTCTCGGTGCCTGTGATAGACGGCGAGGGAAGGAAGAGGAGCTCGCCTCAGACTGGTGAGTTTGCAAGCAAGAAGTCGAGGAAATTCCAAGGCGCCAGCATTTTCTGGGTTTAAAAGCAGAACTGTTTCTCATTAACCTTTGCAAATGGAAAGCCACTTCCAAATTAAGAAAAGAGATCGAATTTGTTAAGACCTCGGGCAGAATCCAAGACAGCGCCCCTAGAACTTTCAGACACACGGGCGGCTTCGGCGGATCGTCCAGGGGTCTCCACAGACCCTCCCTCTTACAGGGCCGTGTCACTCGGCAAAGTCTTGCTTGAAAAAAAAGCCTCTCATGAAGAGCTTGTGGTTGTGTCTTTGTCTAACTGAGGAACTCCGATGAGATTCAGAGAAGGCCAGTTAGGGGACGCACGCTGGGGGAGACGGGCTGGCGGCCACTGACACGGGGAGACCGTCCAAGCGGAGGGAGGTGTTTGGACCCAGCCACAGGCGCAGGGTCAGGGGGAGGAGTTTGCTCAGCTGCGAACACGGACCAATTCTCAGGGAAAAGGAAGACGCGGGGGGGGGGGCCCAGCCCTCGGAGGTGCGCCCCCGCTTCCGCGGGCCTCCCATGCGCCATCTCTTTAAACCAGGGCACGCGGCTCAGCCCCCGGGCCTGTCCCACAGTGGTGGGGGGCGTGTTGCTGGGGAGTTGGCTTCTTTGGATCACAGGCTCCAGGGGAAGAGAAGCCGCAGTGAAGCACTGTCCCTGAGAGATGGGCCCAAGGAGCTGATCCGTGCGTTGACATGGCCGGAGGTCATTGGAGGTGGCCCTCGGGGGGCTGTGGGAGGGGCAAGTGCACTTTGCAAGAGGGTAGACGGTGGCTGTTCTAAACGTCCGGAGGGCCGCGTACCTCCTCAAGAGGCAGGGTCTGTGCAGCCCCTCTGGGGATGCAGGGCTGGCTTGCCGTTCCCTGGCAACCAGGAGGACGCAGGGACAGGATGCCGCCCGATGCCCCTCCTGCCAGCTAAGGCCCCCCTTTTGGAGGTCCGATGACCTGGGACCACCATCCCGAGAGGAGTCCCTGGCCACAAGGAGAGGCCAAACGTAGGTGCTCCACCCATAGCCCCAGCTTCCAGGCACCTGAGGAAGGCACCGGCAGGTGACCCAGGCCCAGCTCTCCAGCGGCTGCAGCCGAGACTTCAGACCTGGTGACACACACGTCACTTCCTCTGTGCGCTAAATTCCTGGCCCACAGAATTTGGGAGCATAATAAAATGGTTGTTTTAAGCTGCCAAGTTTTAGGATTTGTTTGTTTTTTTAATTCTATTAGAAGAAGTTGAATTCTTCCTGTTACAGTCTATCAAATTCTATAATTTATCTTGGGGAGAAATCAATTCCACTTGTATAATTCATTTAGCCCCTGCCTTCTCAGCTAAGTCTAAGGTGACAAAATTACCAGTGTGGATTCCGTGAACAAAAGCCAGTTTAGGAACTGAGGGATTTTGGCTTTTGTTGGAAACTGAGGCATGGTGGTCTCACAAAGGGAGACTGCTGTTTCCATGGCTACGCTTTTAACATAGGAATGCAGCAATTAAGCCTTTCCAGTCAGCAGGACAGAGCTGTCTGGGCCAGAGAGAAATACGAGCAAACACACTTTGTAGTTTGAAAGGAATACTAAATCTTTGTACTTTGAGATAAGTTCTTTAATTTACAAGTCTTGCTAATGGGTAGTTACACTGCTTGTTATCTTGATAGTTTGAGTATATATAATGCAACATGTAGAAAATAAAGTTGTCTGAGGAGTCATTACTCACAGACCTCTGATCCCAGCTCTCTCTCTTTCTTTCTTTCTTTCTTTGTTTCACTCTCTCCTTTTCTCTTTCTTTCATTCCCGATACCCTTCGGGTCCAAATCTCCAACATCTGGTGCCCAACGTGGGGCCCAAAGAAGTTTGTGAGGTTTCCAAATCAGTATCGGGAACCGCGGAAAAGACCTCGTCGAGGGTTGTGTGTGACGTCCAAAGCAGAGTGACTCGAGTCTTCAAGATTAAGTAAGTAACATTTCCGCAAAGTCATCAGGGTAATGGGTAATCAAATGGGACATGTGGAGGCATATCTGCAAGTGTTAAAAACTTTACTGAAAGCTAGAGGGGCGCCTGTAAAAAGTTGTGAGTTAATAGAATTATTTGCTTTAATACAAAAGTATTGTGGTTGGTTTCAGCCTCAGGGGCATAATGTTTTAAATTTAAAACAGTGGAAATGTGTAATGAAAGCTTTACGAAGAGCATATCAAAAAAGAGAATTCATTCCATTATCAGTATGGACCTTATGCCACCAGAGAGTGGCAGCCTTAGATCCTTTACAGTCTGAAGAAGGAGAGAAAGATGAAATTACTTTATTTTCTAAGCCCATAAGTAAGTCTGAAATAAAAGAAAGTAAATTGGAACAAGAACAGGAGCTTGAGGCGAATGGGGAACTGCCAGGTTTTCCCCTCATCCTGATATTAACCCTTTCATCAACAAAAGCTCAGTGAAGTGTCCTAATGAAATGCCTTCTGTGTATCCAGTACAACCCTCTGCACCTACTGAATTGCCTTCTGTTACTAAGCCTAAGTCAGAAATGTTTTCAGATGTTGCCGATGCTTTGCCTTATGTTAAACAATTATTATCTGCTTTCCCCATAACATTACGTATGATACCACCAGATACAAATAATCTCCAAGGGGGTGTCAAGTTTCATCCTGAGCCAAAAACTTTCAAACTACTGAAAGATTTAAAATGGGCAAAAGTACTAAATAAAGTCCTTATTAGTGAAATCAGGCTTGTAAGAAAACTCTCTTAAAGTATTAACTAAGATAAGGAAACTGTTCTGGCAGCAACTCTGCAAACCCCCTGCTGTCTACATGACAATGTCGCTGTGGGCTAGTGGGGGTTAATAGAGTTAAGCCACTGGAAAAAGAGAGAAACATGGCAACATTGGTGTTCTGTTTTGTTTCCATGCTAATTCTGATTGAGCTTATTTAACCAAGATAATAAAATTAGTACAAAATTTTTATCAAGGTTTAAAAAGGAATTTTCAGTTTTAAATCAATAGTTTACTCCTGGACTTCAAGTCTCAGTATAGTCTTATAGAATAGTAATCCAAAAATGTGTGTTAACGGTCTGTCTAAACTGCTAAATTAAAGCTTAACTACATTTATGCTGCTCAAGTTATCTTAACTGATTGCTGATAACTAATAAAAATGTTTCCAAGTACAAGCTTGCATGTTACAGGCAACATGGATTCCAGAAGAAATCTTAAAAAGTGAAATCTAAGATGTGATATAACGGAGAACTTAAAAACAGCTATACCAAGAAAGTAAGAATTATGAGTTAATTGTAAACTATATGTTTCTGTTAATGTATTGTAATTGTTTTGTGTCTGTTTGTTCAATGTCAATGTATAATATGATACCTCTAGATGGTAATATAAATTAATAAGTAAAAAATTTTTAAAGAGCTCTATTCAAATGGCCAAAAGTTAAATAAGCACTTATATTAATACATAAATTTAAACATTAATAAGACCACTACAATGATAAAAATTGTAAGTCTTGATTAACAAAATTACTGTAAGTCTTTTTATAAAAAGTTATTCTTGCCTAGACTGAAATGAATAGTTTATTTCTCTTCACAGGATAAAATGAAGGATGTAAAACTTAAATAAATATTAAAGAAGGTTAAAAGTTTGTGGGAATGCTGACTGAAATTTAATAAGATTTTCTAAAAGGTGTGTTTTGTCCTAAAGTAGGATGGCTAATTTTCATAAACTCTTGAAACTTAAATGCATGTAGCAAGTTGTAGAAGATACTGTGGTAACTTTAAGTAAGGAAATGTGTTCTGTGAAGGTAAAATTTGTCTTAAAATGATATAATTATAGTCTATATGGTTATAAATAATTATAAGAAGTTAATGAAGCATTGTTTAAATTAAAGTATTTAAATGGCTAATTCCAAAAGGTCATTATTAAACAAACCTGAGTTAATAATAATAATAATAATAATAAAAGGTAATTTTGTAACAGGAAAACTTGGCAGCAGCCAGCCTCCCTGATAACTTGCTTCTAAGGGACTGTTTCTAATATTGCATGCTACTAAGTATTTAAAGTGAAAAAAAAAGTTTATTATTTTAACAAGCTTGTTTAGTGTTAATGGCAATTATATGTTGTAAGAAGTTTGCCTGGTAACTTACATATGTGGAATGTATGGAGTGTGTTTTTATTGTTAAGGAAACAGGAGATGATTTTGTCCTAAGATAAAATGATCAATTATTGGGAAAGAGTAGAGTGTGAGACAAAACCTGAATGAATACTGAAAGTGTAAAAGGTTCATGGAAAAGAAATTTTTATGATTAAAGTTGAGTAAGATTTGATGGGACTATCTATAAAATTTTAAAAAGTTTAGTATCAAGTAGTATACTGATGCAAAGTTAAAAATTTTGTTCTTTCTCAAAGTCTGTCAAGTCATTCGTCTGTTTTGGTAAAAGATTTTATCCTGAATAATCAGTATACAAAGAAAATCTGTTTTATCAAATTAGCTCCTTTTGCTTTAACCTCATCATTTCCTCAGTGTTCCAAAAAGGAAAGGTCTTATCTCTTTTAAAGGAACACAACGTTCAAACCTGCTTTCTCAAATCAAATCCTGAAAAGTAGCCTTTTATTCCAAACTAATTCCAAGAGATTTGTTCTTTTACCTTGAAAGAAAAATTAAAGTAATAGTTAAGTTCATTTAATATGTTGTAAGTTGAATGGAAGGTGTTTAAAAGTGTTATAAAATTAACAGGTTTTTTTCTTTTTCCTTTAACCCTCTGTTAATTAAAGTAGTATGAATAAAAGGTTCCTATGAATGCTTAAGAGTGTATAAATATACCAATATTTCAGCATAATATTAAAGAGAAGTACAATGTGGTTAATTATGGTTTTAATTATTATAAAAGGGTATGTGTCACAAAAACAACCTCTTATCATAAATTAAAATAACAACACTGTAGTATGCAGCAATCCCAAATACTGCTAGTTTGTTGCAAGAAGTTAATGTCCAGCTGTGTCGCTATCACTTTGTTTTAAAACTTGCTAAAACTTTCTTTAGTGTCTTCTTAGACAGGTCAAGCCAGCCTGCATTCCTCTATCTGTGGAAAACCAAACAATGGACTTTTGCAGTGCTTTTCAGGGCTATGTGCACAGCCCAACCATCTCTCCTGGCATGGTGATAATAATCTGGCTGCGTAGAAAAAATCTGTAGCTGAAACCCTACTGATGACGTTAACCAGGAATCCTTTTTTTCAGAATTAAAAGAAACATCAGAGACAATAGTATCTTAAAAGCCTAAACTAGGCAAACAATTGGAACAAGCTGCAAAGTCCCTGCTGCTCTATAAAATTTTTAAATGTTGTTCAGTTGGGTAAGATAAAACTATACTTTCTGCTGTAATTAATAAAGTACAATATTTTCTCATGTTAATAGAATTTGTAATATTGTTAAAATACTAAAAATATTTCATCTCTCATTTAGCTCAAATATTAAAACCATTGTATGTATTAATTGAGAAAAGTCCTTCACAGAAGTAGGAAAACCTCCAGCAAGCTGCTTTAAATAATAATAAAAGGAAAGTAAACTGTCGACATTAACAGCCTATGAATTGGATGTGGCAAGCACCAATATTGGCTTTGGGTGGAGTTTGTGGCACAGGCAAATCTAAACAAGTGCCCCTTGGGTCTTGATCACAATTCTGGAAGGAGGCCAAAAATGCAATATAAAAAAGCAATTGTTTGCAGCACAGGAGGTCCTGCTAAAAGTGAAAGATTTAACCCAGGAGTGTCTGGTCACTCTGAAAACTGCCATCCCTATCCAGGGGTGAATTGCAAATACTAAAAGCAAGACAGAAATGATGGACTGTTGTAAATCACCCTCAGATCTATGAAAAAACATCTGGGATACCTGCTAGTAGTAACAGGCACTGTCATGTCCCTGCCCACTCCTCTAACATCCCTTTTAGGACTGTTGACGCAGACGCCTTTGTGAAGATCCAGGGCCCTCCCACTGAAACCTGAGAAAAGGCAAAGTGGCTCCACTGAAAAGGCGAACATCAAAGTGTGTTGCAGGATGGAGAAACAATAGCGATGGCCAAAAGAAGAAAAGGCATCTGGATACCTGTGAGAATGATGCAGATTTTGCAGTCGTCTCCTGAAAGTCAATTATTGCTACATATGGTACAAGAATTCTTGAAACAGACTAGATGCTTTATTGGACTGCTTATTATAAGCATTTTGGACTGACTGAAATCATTATAGTTGCTGCTACTGCTGTGGTAGCTTTAAATAATCGAGTTAATGATTTAGAATCAGCTGTTTTGCATATTGGAGATCATTTGTATAATTTAAACTTAAAGGGATTGAAATGTAATTAGAATGAAAGCAACTTTTGTATTACTCCTCTTGCCTATAATTCATCTAATATAGAATGGAGAAAAATTAAGAATCATTTGCTAGGTCATAAAAGTAATATCTTTTTGGAAATAATTGAATTACAAAGAAAAACATTAGAAATGTCTCAAAATCAAATTCATGTAGCCAATGATAAGGATATTTTCTCAGATATGATTTCACACATTACAAAGTTTAACCCAGTTAATTGGTGGAAATCGCAGCATTTCCTATTAGCTTTAGGAATAGGGCTAATCAGATTTGTTCTGTTGCTCATGATTTTCACCTGTGCCAGACAGTGCTTTCGAAGAAAACTGCAAAGCGTAACAGCGTGGGACATGCAAATAATCTTGTGCTAGCAAAAGCACTTCAATAACTTCCCTAAGTCAAAGAGCTTGGCCGGTAGTCAATGACGGGTAAGACTCTCAAAAGGAGGGCAACCTAAGACAGGCACGGTCACCTCGACCAAAACAAAAAGGGGGAAATGTTGGAAACTGAGGCATGGTGGTCTCACAAAGGGAGACGTGCTGTTTCCATGGCTATGCTTTTAACATAGGAATGCAGCAATTAAGCCTTTCCAGTCAGCAGGACAGAGCTGTCCAGGGCAGAGAGAAATACGAGCAAACACACTTTGTAGTTTGAAAGGAATACTAAATCTTTGTATTTTGAGATAAGTTCTTTAATTTACAAGTCTTGCTAATGGGTAGTTACATTGCTTGTTATCTCGATAGTTTGAGTATATATAATGCCACATGTAGAAAATAAAGTTGTCTGAGGAGTCATTACTCGCAGACCCCCTGATCCCAGCTCTCTCTCTTTCTTTCTTTCTTTCTTTGTTTCACTCTCTCCTTTTCTCTTTCTTTCATTCCCGATACCCTTCAGGTTCAAATCTCCAACAGCTTTCAAACAAGGGCTGTGGATATTTCAGGGGTCCAAGTCTGTCCAATCACCTGTCCAACCACATGTCTGACCACCTGTCCAACCATCTGTCCTGACCATCTGTCCAGCCACCTGTCCATCCACCTGTCTATCCACCAGTCCTGACCACCTGTTCAACCACCTGTCTGACTGCCTGTCAAACCATCTGCCCCTACCATCTGTCCAGCCACCTGTCCATCCACCTGTCTGGCTACCTGTTCAAACACCTGTCCAACCATCTGTCCCCACCTCTTCAGTGACTGGTGTCACCGAGCTTTGCTCCCCCTCATCTCCTCTTGCAGCCCCTCAAACCCTGTGCACACTGTGGCCTCCCTGTGTCATCCTCGACCCCACTGTGTAATTTACTGCACATGAACCTGTACACTCAAACACCAGAAGGGATTTTTTTACCTAAAGCGTTTAAAAATGTTTTTTTGGAGGTAAAGGCCCACTTACAACTTTGGTATGTGTGGGTAAGAAATAAGAAATACTTTGAATCATAGAGGCACCTTGGGTTAAAACTGCCCCTACGTTCTCACATGCTTTGTCACAGTCGGTGCCAGAGGCAGCACGCAGCGCCAGGTGAGCCCTGCCTGGCTCCTGTCTCTGGAGCCCTCATGCCTGCAGATGAGGCCAAGGGCTGCTCAGAAAATACCTGCAGAGCCTGGCTGAAGCAGTAATGCCTTCTGCAGAAGGTGCAGCACGTCTGATCAATGGCCTGGACTGTGCTTTCCAGTCGGGAAACTTGCCTAGAATCGTGATTCTTCCTGCTCTAAGTGTTCTGCTCATCACCTGCTTGGAAAAGACTTACCCCTGTGTTTAAGCTGAATTCTGGGGGCCTTGCTCGCTATGGCAGACTTCCCTAACTCTTGCGACCTGCAGTTAGAGCTCGCAGGATCCCCTGTGCCAATGCTCGCCCTCACCAAGCCATGCTGGATTTTTTTTGGAGCACCGTAACAGTTTTGCCTGATCCCCCAACGAATAGCTTGGCAGATGACATCCCTCCTGAATACCCTGTTCTGCCTCCACATGGAATTCCCCCACACTTTTCCACTTTGGTTAAGCAAGCTGTGTTCAGCCATGTTGAAAGAAACGATAATACTGTGAGGCTGAAAATCTTCCCAGTGCTTTAGAAGGTTTCATTTCATAGTTACAACACAGCCAATTAAATATACACATTTCTTTGCTCCTTGAACTTGAGTTTATTTTATTTTGTTTTTTATTTCTCTCCCCTTCCACCCTTCCTCCCCAGTTGTCTGCTCTCTGTGTCCATTTGCTGTGTGTTCTTCTGTGTCTGCTTGGATTCTTGTCAGCAGCACCGGGAATCTGTGTCTCTTTTTGTTGCGTCATCTGGCTATGTCAGCTCTCTGTGTGTGTGGCACCACTCCTGGGCAGGCTGCACCTTTTTCCCACTGGGCAGCTCTCTTAATGGGGTGCACTCCTTGCGCATGGGGTTCCCCTATGCGGGGGACACCCCTGAGTGGCAGGGCACTCCTTGTGTGCATCAGCACTGCACATGGGCCAGCTCCACACGGGTCAGGGGGCCCTGGGTTTGAACGTGGACCTCCCATGTGGTAGGCAGATGCTCTATCAGTTGAACTAAATCCACTTCCCTGAACTTGAGTTTAGAGAAACAGAAAGAGGTCTCAAAATATCTGTAAGAAGAGGTGAAAGACATAACTTTCAGTCATTTGAATAATTTCCTTGTGGAGAAGAAATAATTTTATTTCTTCTAATACTAAAGATACAGAAAATGTGTTTTTTTATCCTTTTTAGAAAAAACCTTATGTGTAATTGTGTGATTGAGTAGCATGACAGCGTGGTTGGTTGAGTGGCTTTCACGCTTTCCTGAACCACAACCCACAAAGAGAAGTGCGCAGTACACACCCCGTTCCCATGTACAAGTTACATCACCCCATTCCCATGTGCAAGCGACATCACTGAAAAGGAGTTACGAAATGGTATTTACCTTAATTATTAAGTATACTCTGGCATTTTCTATTTCTCTTTTAAAACCTCCTTGTGGTCCACTAATTTTATTTTAGGATCCACTCATGGGTTGAGACCTACAGTTTAATAAATGGTCTAGATGAAATTCTGATGTTTCACAAGAACTATTCTGTAAGGAGATTTGGTATGTCTGTTGAAAGGCCTGGGAGATGTTTTCTTTCCCAACTGAACACAGGCTAAAGCGGGGAGATCACTTGCTTTTTAGTAGTCAATGTTCTAAATTCCGCTTTGTAACATTATTTATTAGGTTGGATAAAGTGGTGTTAGCCTAACTCTGGTTATCAATTAATAGAGTAAATGGCGATTAGATAAGAGTGCTATTTTCAAAGACACTTTCAAAAGTGTCCTTTTAATTTCTCTCTAAAAACTGTCCAAAAATTACCTTGGCTCGAGGAAAAATCTTTATTAGAACCAAAAACACAATTAAAAAAGAGGGTAATTTTTAAAAAAGAAGCACCTTTCATCCAAAGACTGATCTCATGCTTGTTTCCTAATTCAAGAAACACTCTCTGAGGAGGGGGGAGTGTAAACTGTTACGGTCCTTGTCCTCCTCCACTGGGAGAAACTCTAGAAGATAGTGAGAAGAAACGTTTGCAGCTGTCCCCAAAGACGGCTCCACAAGCTGCTCCAAAGTAGCAGCTCCAGAAGCACAACTTTGAGTTTGTTAAATTTTCTGCCCACTCAAATTCTGGGAAAAGGAAGCTAATTTTTTAAGCAAGCAACTATAATTTCCTGCTAGATCTGCCTCTTCTAAATTGACAGGAAGAGGATTAGGTGGCAAGACCACTCGAGGAGCTCCAGCAGTTTCTCCAGGCCCTCCGAGAGTTTGGTAGACAGATATTTGCAGACGTTGGCAACATTTTCCGTTCTTAAATAATTAACCAGAGTTTTCAGCACAAAAGGTACCGCTGAAACCGTCACCAGGGCGTTGGCACCGGTGTGCGGCTGCCCATATGCCAGGGCCTGCGGTGCCTCGAGGGAGAAGCCGGGGGTGGAGGCCAGTTGTCCAGGCGAGTGGGCCCCGTGAGAACAGGAGGGACATCGGTCAGCTGGACAATGACTGGGGGGGAGGAGGAGCGTGGCGCCAGGGTCATCTCCAAGGGGCACCCACGTCGCCGGGGGCCAGGGCAGGCAAGGGCGTGGCTCTGAGTCCAGACCCCCAGGGCCTGGCCCTGCCTGGCCCTCTTGGAGCCGACCACCCAGCAGAGAAGCCGGCCCAGGGGAAATGCGGTGAGCGACCCGCCTGCCGCCGCCCAGAGCCCGCCAAGTGCCCCACACGGCCCCGCTGGATGCACCGTGGGTGAGCTCAGCCAAGGCCGGTCCAGAGCCAGGGGCCGCGCAGGGGCCGCAGCCAGGCTGGACACAGACAGACACACGGGGCCTGGGTGCCCAGCAGGAGGCCTCCGGAGGTGGCAGAGCAAAGGGCACGTCCCGGCGGGCCGGGATCGGTTCTGACCCGCTGGACAGAGCAGCCCAGCAGGGGGTCTCCCTGGATGCTCCCACAGCCCCCGTGGCCGCCCTGCATGCATCAGAAAACCAGGGGCACCCCGCAGGAAAGGTTGCCCCCACCCCACGGGGAGAAGGAACAAAGGACAAACAAGGGCAGGCCTCATGTTAGGCTTGCACAGAAGAGGACCCGCCAGTGTCAGCTGGGAAGTCCAGGAGCACAAGTGCTGGGGGGACAATTGACACAGGGTGTGACGTTCCCCAGGGGCCAGAGCTGGGGCCTGGGGCCCTGGGAACTCAGAGGCGCCCCTGGACATCTGGAGAGCTGGGTTGAGCACACGCTGGGGTTCCAGCTGGAGAAAGGGGGTGGGCGGGGGGGCTGGCAAGGCGAAGGAGTAAGGTGCATGCCTGAGGCCACGTCTGAAATGAGACTCGGCAGGAGACAAGCCTTGCTGAGCCAGCAGCTAGGCCAGCAGCGACCTGGCCTCAAAGTCAAGGCAGTCCCACGAAGAGAGGACCCACAGCTACAGGCGGGAGCTGGGCAGGCAGGAGACCCCCAAGGCAGGAGGACAGCTCGCTAGTGAGCCCCGAGACTGCTCAGGAAACAGGAGCATCCGATCATTCAAAAGGCAGCGCTGTGACCAAGAAACCTGCTCTTATCAGAGAAACGGGTTATTACTTTCATGGCGGGTCTTCAAAGTGGCAAGAAAAACTGTGTTCAAGCCGTGTTAGTAAAACCCTCTGTGTAAGGTTGTAGCAGAGAGAAGTCGGGTGTTCTCGGCATTGAAGGCCAGGACGCGAGAATCTGAGAAGGAAGATTTATTAACAGCCAGCTGGGCTCGGCGGACTCCCATCCTAGTAAAAAAACCGAGCCCCAAATAGGATTTTTGGGTCCCTTTTATACAGTGGATGTAGGAGTGGGGAGTCAAAAAGTGCTTTTTTGCAAAAGGATTTTCTTAGTATTTTAGAGTTTTAAGTGTACAAGATAGTCTGAGTACCAGAAAGGTCTTGAATTAACACATACCCCCACATTCCAGGTAAGCTTGAATTAACACATACCCCTCACATTCCAGGTAAGCTTGAATTAACACATTTAGTCTGCATCCTCCCTGAATATCCAAAGCCTATAGAGCCTATATCACTTAATTGGCTTTCCGGGAACTAGGCAGACTTGGATATAGAATAAGTCTGAATTTATGCACAGGATATATTATAAGGTGCAAGAAAAAATTTGCATTGGCATTTGTACCTCCTAGATCTGTAGTTCAATCAGCTCCTCGAAAAACCAACTTAATTACTGATGTACTTGGTATCTACTAAAGCATAGATTTAAAATATCAGCCTATTAAATGACTCAGGATTTTTAGATATTTCTACTCAAAAGCACATTTAACTTCTGATAATTCCTTAAAGTTTTCCATAATTTTACTTTTTTTTCTATATTTGCCCACCAATGAATGAATTTATTAGGAAAAAGTGCTGCTTTAGAAAAGAGATTCAAGGACATTTTATAATGGGTGAAAATTAACCAAGTAATGACTACTTTATTTGTTCTTCATTCATTAATTTTTTTTTGTTCTTATTCCTTCTAGAGTATGGATATTCTAATAAGAATATCCTATTTTAAAGAATCAAAATGTACAGAGTGTTAGTAACACAGTGGGTTGGGGGAAAGATACACCAAATGTAAGGTATGGGCTATAGTTAGTACTAATATTTTGACGATGCTCTTTCATAGTTTGTAACAATTGTTTCACAACAACGCGAGGTATTGGTGGTAGATTGACATATGGAAGCCCTTGTATGATGATATACATGTTTGTTTTGTAAGTTCACAACTTGTACTACACACTTACTGTTTATGTATGTGCATGTAGTATATTTTAATAAACTTTTATTTTAAAAAATCAAAACAACAAACACCTTACATTATTATATTGATATTTGTGTTAAAGCCTACTCAAAATTATTACAGCTAAAATAGCTGCCTAAGTTTGGTGACTTAGAATCAGAGACTTCAATACAGAAAACAATAAAAATATTTTTAGATAAAGAAAAAAATATCAAAGGGAAGATCTTCCTCCATTAGAACAATTAATTTAGAAAATGCTAATAAATATCTACCCTTTATAGAGAGACACCACATGCCAGGCATTTGATCATCATTTACACATGCAGAGTTCTTATTTTACAGGTGACCCATACAAGAGATTGAGAAACCAGCCTTGATCTCTCAATCAGCAAGGACTGCAAGACCCCAAAGCTTCTGTTCTCAGTGTTATCTCAAGATATATCCCCAGAGATTTTCTCCTTTCCATTCTAGGCGTCAGGTTAACAGGGCTGCTTCAGATCTAGGTGGAAGGTCGCTCTTCCCCTCTGTTTTTAAAATAACTTATAGAAACCAGAGTTATGTCAGCAAAAATCCTTAAATTTATCAGGGCAACACTTGGGCAATTCTTTAATTGGGAAAATGGAAGTTTACTAGTGCAAATTCTTTATTAAATCATTTTGTTCTTTTTTAAAAATATATTTTTATTAGAGAAGTTGTGAACTTACAAAACAATCATGCACATGTGTGGAATTCTCATACAACACCCCTCCACCTACACACTACATTGTTGTGGAATATGGGTTACAAATTGAGATAATATCACTAGTTAGGATCTATAGCGTACATTTGGCATAATTTTTCCATACCCCCTATTATTAACACATTACATCTTTGACACTGATGCATGAATATTACAGTATTGCTGTTAACTATAGTCCAGAGGTCACATTAATTGTATTTTCCCCATGCTCCTCCACATTCTTTCCACCTTGCAATAGTGATGTGCATTTGTTCTACTTCATAGAAGGACATTGTTATACCTGTACTATTAACCACAATTCTTATCCACCTCTGGGTTCACTATGTTATTCAGTCCCTAGATTATTCTCCAGCTTTCTTTCCAATTGACACTTACATCACTAGACTACTCTTTTCAACAACAATCCATTTACAGTTGCATTAGTTCTACACACTATAATGGGTTACGGTATTATTAGTTGGCCAAAGGGGCACTGAGGCAAAATACCAGAAATTGGTTGGTTTTTATAAAGGGTATTTATTTGGGGTAGGAGCTTACAGATATCAGGCCATAAAGCATAAGTTTCTTCCCTCACCACAGTCTATTTTCACGTGTTGGAGCAAGATGGCTGCCAACAGCTGCGAGGGTTCAGGCTTCCTGGATTCCTCCCTTCCAGGGCCTTGCTTCTCTCTGGGTTCAGGGTTCCTCTCTTCCTGGAGCTTGCTTCTCTTTCCTCTGTGAGTTTACTTCCTGGGGCTCCAGCTTAAGGCTTCAGCATCAAGCTCCAACATCAAAACTCCAACATTAAGAACCCTCCTATCAAAAGCTCCAACTCTGTCCTTTGCCATGCCTTTCATCTGTGAGTCCCCACCCCTTGCGTGGGGACTCAATGCCCTAATGACATGGCCCAATCAAAGCCCTCATCATAACTTAATCATGCCCAGGTACAGACCAGATTACAAACATAATTCAATATCTACTTTTGGAATTCATAACCATATCAAACTTCTACACTAAGTAATATGATTTAAAGTCTGGAAGTGAGAGTCCTCCAACTTCGCTCTTCCTTTTTAAGATGTTTCAGGCTATTCAGGACTCCTAAACCTTCCAGGTAAATTTGATAATTGTGTTTTCCATTTCCTTAAAAAAAACTCTGGTAGAATTTTTATTCTACCAGAATAATCTACCAGGATTTCACTGAATCTGTATATCAGTTTTGGTGGAATTGACATCTTAACAATATTTAGTCTTCCAATCCATGGGCATGGAAAGTGCTTCCATTTATTTAGGTCTTTTTAAAAATTTCTTTTAGCAATGCATTATAGTTTTCTGAATACAAGTGGTTTATGTCTTTGGTTATATTTATTCCAAAATATTTGATTCTTTCAGTCACTATTGTAAATGGATTTTTTTTCTGACTTCTTCCTCAGATTGCGCATTGCTAGCATATAGAAACACGACTGATTTTTGTGTATTAATCTTGTATCCTGCCACTCTACTGAAATCATTTATTAGCTCTCGCAGCTTTGTTGTAGATTTTTTGGAACTTTCTATGTATAGGTTCATATCTGCTAATAGCAAAAGTTTTATTTCTTCCTTTCTGATTTGGAGGCCTTTTATTTCTTTTTTCTTGCCTGATTGCTCTAGCTAGAACATCTAGCACTATATTGAGAAGCAGTGGTGACAGTGGCATCCTTGTCTTGTTCCCAATCTCAACAGGAAAGCCTGCAGTCTTTCATCATTGACTGCAGTGTTAGCTGTGGCCTTTACATGTTGAGAAGTTTCCTTCAATTCCTACATTTTGTAGTATGTTTATCAAGAAAAGATGCTGTATTTTGTCAAATGTCTTACTGCTCATTTGATAGGATCATGTGATTTTCCTTCTTTGATTTCTTAATGTGGTTTATCAGACCCAAGGCCATGGGGCCAAGTGCAGCAGCCGGGATGCCCGGGAAGCAAAGGGGCAACAGGCCTGGGGCCGAGCTCCTTCCGGAGCCCCTGCTGCCCGATGCCCCCTACCCCAGGTGTCCACCCAAGGCCAGCTTCCCCGTGCAGCCCTGGAGCCTCGACAGGGAGCCCGGCCTTTGCCCGGGGACCAGGTCTGCCTGGTCAAGGCTCTCTCAGGGCGGAGCTGCCCCCAGACGCCTCCTAGCCTCTCCCCTGCCTCCCCCGCCTCCCTCCTTCCTCCCCTCTTTTCAGGTCCACCTCTGGACCTCTGCCACCTCCTCCTGCTTCCTGACCTTTATCCCTCCCAGGTGCTTCACCCAGTAAATCTCTCACGTCTAATCTCACCTTGGATCTTGCTTCTGGGAGGACCTGAATCCTCCTAACCTACTTAGGTCCTGTTGATTTTAGACAGATGTCCCAAGGATAAGATGCGCTGTTGCCACATCCCTGATTGGCTGTAACCACGGACCAAATATCCCTGTTTACCCAGGACAGTCCAGGATCCCCGTGCTGCCGAGTGTATAATTATTAAGAGCTCCCCGCACGCCCGTGAGTCCCGCCTTGGCAATGAACGGCATGGGGACAGGAGCTAAGGCTATATCTAAAGAATAGTCTCATCATGCAAAATGTTTCCCAAGTACATGGAGCAGAACACAAGTCTTAGGAGATGCTCTGGGGAAAAAGGGATGCTGGACACGCACAGCTGAGCGGTCCTCCCGCAGATCCACCCAGAGTTCATGTCATGTATTAACACCTTAGCGGGGTCTCTGAGTAGACCACCCTGTTCAACTTGCCTTCACTCAGGGCTTCCCAAGTGTGTCGGACCACACGGCATCCTGTACCTGGAATCCGCAGCGCGGGGAGGGAGCCTCTGGCAAGGTGGAATTCCCTTGGCTCACAGCAACTCCAGGGTACCAGGGCCAGCTCAGAGCACAGCAGCCCCCCGAGGAGAGGGGCGGCCCGCGGGGAATGAGCCGCTGCCTGCCTGCCCCGGCCCTGACCGCCTGTTGTGCAATTCTCCTTAGCAACTGGGACCCCCGAAGGCAATTAGGCCCTTGGTTAAGCTAAGTCATTTGGATCTAAATGTTGCATTTAATGGCTTCTAATTTTACTCATAAAATTTTTCAGTCATGAAAGTCCCCCATTTTAGTACCAAACTGGGAATTTTGTCAGCAAATCACTGGGTCTACCAGCACTGCGGCGACTTTGAAGAGCGCCTTCCAGCTGGCGGGTCCTCCTCCAGCCCTGCAGAGGCCACCCACAAGCCCACCCCCTGCAGAAGGCGGGCCACGCCCTCCCTCTCCTGGTTCTCTCCCAGTGTGGGCACCGTGCCCATCTGACATCCCAGGAGCTAAGGTTCTTTGAGGGCCATGTCTGCTGGAGTCTTCTCCATGTGCCGTACTATTTGAAAATATGCTTTACACCTTCCACTAGAACAAAGGAATAAGGAAAGAAAGGAAGGAGGGAGGAAAGGAAGAACAGGGGAAGGAAGAGAAGTTTACCAGCGCAAATGAAAACCAGAGAAGATGTACTAAAGCCTAAACTGACATTTGAGCAAAATCTTTGGATGTCCCAAATACTTAGATACTGTAATAAATATATATATATATTTTTAATAATATATATATATATTTTTTTAAAGAAGCCTTAGATTACATAAATGATATATTGAAAATATAGGGGGATTCCTATATACCCCACCTCTTCCCCTCCCACACTTTTCCCCATTAACCACATCCCTCATTAGTGTTGTACATTTATTACAGTTGATGAACACATGTTGAAGCACTGCTACTAACCATGGTCTATAGTATACATTATACTTTACACTTTGCACTGCACATTTTTATAGGTTTTGACCAAATGTATAATAGCCTGTATCTGTCATTGAAATGTCATTCAGAACAATTCCAATGTCCAAAAAAATGCCCCATGTTCCACCTCTTCTTCCCTCTCCCCTCCCTCAGAACCTCTGTGGACCACTGCCTTCATATCAACGTTACAAGTTCTTCCACTGCTAGAATAATAATAAGTCTACTGTAGCCCATAGTTGTATTCCCCCTTTATGTTTGTTAATTCCTCAATCTTGAGGATTTGGGCATGGTGATGCCCACTCTGCTTCTGACTGAGAGGGGGCCTTAGATTCCATTGGGCAGAAGGATGGAACTGTCTTACTTGCTGTTGTAGATACTCTGTATTTTGGGATGGGCATTGTCCATCATCATCCTTTTGTTAGTTGTCCTGGGCAAGTCCAATGAATTGAAGAGTGGGTGTTGGCTGACTCTGCTGAGATTCAGGGTTCAATCAGCATATAAACAGATTGAAAATTTAAGTCTACAGTACATATATTCATGGGTTATAGTGCTGATTATAGGTGCAAATAAAAGGGGCAGAAGAGCCATGAGTAAGGAAATTATAATGAGTCTAACTCTGATACAAGGTCAAGGTAAGGCCCATTGACAGAGTGTTGAATTTCTGAGATTATCTGCCCTACCTATAGTGTCTAGATGTCTCTAGAGCCCTCAGGAGCACCCATGCTTGAGGCACTGTTTACTGTGGCAATCAATGAGATCCTCCTGAGACACGCATAAATATAACCTCTGGAATTAACTCCTGACTCACTTTGAAATCTCTTAGCCATAAAAACTCATTTGTATTTAATATTTCCTCCTTTTGGTTAAGATCTTATTCCAAATGCATCACTTATTGGTGCTTGGTAATAATCCCTGGGTGCCAGAGAGGCTCATCCCTGGGAGTCATGTCCCACACCTAGGGGACAGTAGAGATTTTTTCTTAAGACAAAGAACCCAGAGAAACAGGGGAAATGAGTGAAGCCTGAGCCTGAGTGCCATGTCTTCATTGAAGCAAGCTGGACTCCACTCATCTCAGCAACCACTCAGTCAAATGCATAATAGATCACGAATTAGACTGAAGGCCATACTGAGTGCTCTTGATATGCAAAAATTAAAAGGTGCCTAAATAGTGAGTTGTCCTTGTCTAAATAGTGAATAGTGAGGATATAGTTACTGCTCTGTAAATACCAAGACCTTTGCTTTTAAAATTTAATATCAAATTCCTTGAGTGGGAAAAAGTGACATAGTCCGTTATATTACTATTATTTTTTTGTCCCAATTATGCTACATAATAATCCATTTAAAAATAAGTTTCGGGGAGTGGATGTGGCTCAAGCAATTAGGTGCCCACCTCCCACATGGGAGGTCCTGGGTTCGGTTCCCAGTGCCTCCTAAAGAAGATGAGCAGAGGCTGCAAGGAGCAGATGCCACAACCAATAAGACGCCGCAACCAGCAGACACCACAAATGCCACACCCAGCAGGGAGTGGATGTGGTTCAAGCAGTTGGGCACTTGCCTCCCACATGGGAGGTCCTGGGTTCAGTTCCTGGTGCGTCCTAAAGAAGATGAGCAGACAATGAGCTGACAGGACAGGGAGCCATCTTGGGGGAGGGAATACAAAAAATAAAAATAAATTTTAAAAATTGTATTCAAAATAAATTTAAAAAACTGAAGTGTTTTCAGAGTTCTTTCACCTTCAATTTTCTTGTCTTCAAAATTTGTGAGAAATTATTTAAAATTTTTTCATATATTTCTGGTTAGAATTAAAAGGAAAATGGGATGAACAAAATATTCCTGATGCAGCTATGCAGAGCCAACCGAATTCAAATTCAAAAGAAAGCAGAAAATAAGAAAGTAGAGATGGTTTAAAATTACATCCATCTAGCAACTTCTGACCTGGCGTTCTGAACGTCCCTTAAATGTGCCAGACAAGAACAGAAGAAAATAAAAGCCAATACCACAGCAGAACTAGGCTTGGGGACAATTTCAACGTCACGTAAGTCCGATGAGCCTGCCCACGGAAAGGAATAAGGAAAGCCTGACCCAGCCGTGGAGGAGGGGAGGCGCTCCCCCACCCCACTGTGCGAAGGCTGCTTCCTGAGGACCCCAGGGTGCTCCATCGTGGCTCACTCTCGTGGCACCTCCCATGGCCTCAGGACTGGTCTTCCAAGATCCATGTGGAGGCGGCAGGCCGTGCGTGAAACCACCTGCAGCCTGGAAGGGGTGCTTGTCCTCAAGCCTGGGCATCTGGAGCAAGATGACGCAACTTTAACGGCTGCAAAGAACTCAGACTTCCTCCCCTGCCATCCTGGAATGAGACGGTCCCACTCTTCACCGTCCCAGCTTTGAGGGGCTGCTTTCCAGGGCTGGTGTTATCCCTCCGCCCTCGTCACCGTCACCATCCCACCTTCTCCGCCCTCTTGCCACCGTCTTTCAAGGACCATGGTGACAACACCACACCCTCTGAGTTGATTCAAGGAGTCATCTTGGCCCTTGGCCACAGAAAGAACAGCCAGAGTTTTAGGCGATGGGGACGTGGACACATGTGGACACCTCTGGGGCCGACATCCATCTGCCACAATGACCATGAAACTCGTGCCCCAGGAAAGCGTCCCTGACAAGAGGTTTGTCGGCTGAAGCCAAACACACAACTGGGAGTTTTTGGACTAGAAAATCAGGGTCAAACGTGGAAAAGTTTCTGTTAAAATAGCAAGATTGTGAATACTTATCTTCCTCCACCAGGCCCCCTCTGACCAGTTATTTCCTCTGTAATATTGTGAAAAATAAAAAGATTTGACTTATCAGAACACACAGAGACAGCAGTTAAAACAGAAAAATAGTAACCCTGTGTTCCAGCTTCCCGGCTGCTACAACAAAGCCCGCGCCCCGGGTGGGCCTAAGGGCAGGAGCCCACCGGCCCCGGGTTCCAGGCTGGACGCTGCCGCCCCGGAGCCGGCGTCTTCCGGCTGCTGGGCTCCCCCGTCCCCAGGGACGCACGTGGCCACGTCCCCTCCCTCCTCTTCCATCCACCGCCAGCTCCGGCTGCTCCCGTGGCTCCCCTCTGCGTCCAGTTCCCTTTGCTGTAGGGACCAGCCGCGTTGGGGCCAGGGCCCCTCGTTCCGTCCGGGGCCTCAACGAGTCACGTCTTCAAAGGTCCTGTTTACAAACGGGGTCACACACTCAGGGCCAGGGGCTGGGAGCTGGGCACGCCTCTTTGGGGGACAGGAGTCAATCCCCAAAATATGCGTCTTTTATCTAAGGAAATTATAAACTAAAAACCCCATTTTCCTTCCTAATTTGTCATAAAAGGGGAAATAAATGAATGAAAGGAAAACCAAGATTAGTTTGGTCAGATGAAATAGAAATTGTCACTGCAATTTCATGATTCAGACAGGAGAACTTAATTGTATATTAAGAGTGAAAAGAGGAAACGGACTTTGGCCCAGTGGTTGGGGCGTCCGTCTGCCATATGGGAGGTCCACGGTTCAAACCCCGGGCCTCCTTGACCCGTGTGGAGCTGGCCATGCGCAGTGCTGATGCGCGCAAGGAGTGCCGTGCCACGCAGGGGTGTCCCCCGCGTAGGGGAGCCCCACGCGCAAGGAGTGCTGCCCGTGAGGAAAGCCGCCCAGCGTGAAAAGAAAGAGCAGCCTGCCCAGGAATGGCGCCGCCCACACTTCCCGTGCCGCTGACAACAACGGAAGCGGACAAAGAAACAAGACGCAGCAAATAGACACCAAGAACAGACAACCAGGGGAGGGGGGGAAATTAAATAAATAAATAAATCTTTAAAAAAAAAAAAGAGTGAAAAGAAAGGGAATATGAATCCAAAACTCTAACGTTGCACTGGGGCCTTTAGAAATTCTGTGTTTGTATTATAAATTCAATTATTCAATTATTAGGCTTTCTAACAGCTTTTTTGAGAGATAATTCACCTGCCTAAAGTGTAAAGTTTGTGGAGTTAGAACATTCACAAGGTTGGGCAAGCATCTCTACGAACTAATTTGAGAATCCTATAAAGAAACCCAAACCGGTGAGTGGTCGTAGTTTGCCAGGCCTGCTGTGACAAAGGCCACCGCTGGTTGGGGCCACGACTGGACTCGGTCGTCTCGGGTCTGGAGGGGACGCCGACCCAGGGCGCTGGCAGGGCTGCCTTTCTCTGTGCAGCGTCCCCCACCTCAGGGTCACACTCTCCCCGTGCCTGTCCCCTGCGTCCTCCGACTTCCCTGGCTGGACCTCCCCTAGGGGCCTCCGGGCCCGTGGATGGGGCAGCCTCTTCCAAGGGGACCTTCCAACTTCCTGCTCACAAATGAGGTCGCCCCTTAGCTAACAACATCTTTTTTTTTAAAAAGATTTATTTTTTATTCTTTATTTCTTCCCCCCAGCCCTGTCCTCCCCATTGTTTTGCACTTGCCATTTACTCTCTGCTCGTCATCTTTTTAGGAGGCACCAGGAACTGAGCCTGGGACCTCACATGGGGGAGGTAGGCACCTAATCACTTGAGCCTCCTCTGCTCCCTGCTTCTTGTGTCTCTCATTGTTTCCTCGCTGTGTCTCCTTGTTGCATCATCTTGCCATGCCAGCCTGTCGCGTCTGTCCTTCATGCCAGCTTGCTGTCTTGCTCGTCTTCTTTAGGAGGCACCAGGAACTGAACCCAGGACCTCCCATGTGGTAGGCAGGCGCCCAACTGCTTGCGCCACATCCGCTTCTCAAGTAATAACATCTTATATAAGTCCTCTTCACAAAGGGGTCCCCCCCCATGGGACCGTGGTGAGGGTTTGAACATGTCTTTTGTGGGTGCTTGATTCAACCCCAGCACAAGTCATTCCCTACTCCCTGGCACCCCAGCCCCTGGCCACAGCTAATTTGCTTGCTGCCTTGATGAATTTGCCTATTCTGGACATTTTACAAAAATGGAACCATTCAACAGGTGGTCTTTTTTAGCTGGCTTCCTTCACTTAATATCATGTTTTCAAGGCTCATCCATGATGCATCATGTATCAGCACTTTTTTTCCCCCTCTTTGTGACTGATGGAAAATATCACATTTTATTCATCTATTCATCTACTAATGGACATTCAGTTGGTTTCCACTTTTTGCAATTAAAATACTGCTGGTATAAGCATTTGTGTACAAGCTTTTGTGTGAACATAGGTTTTCAGTTTTCTTGGGGTACGTGTATACATAGGAGTGGAATTACTGAGCCATGGAGTAATTCTGTATTCAACATTTTGAGGAACTGCCAAACTGTTTTCCAGAGAGGCTGCACCACTTTACAACCGCACCAGCTAGGCCCAGAGCCCCACGTCTTCCTCTCTCTGACAAAGCCTTGTAATTGTAATTATCACCTTCACAGCGGGTGGTTTCCATTTTCCTAGCGACTAATGATTTCCAGCATCTTTTCATTTGCTCATTGGCCATTTGTCTTTTTTGGAGAAAAGCCTAGAATAAACATTGCTTTCTAACATGTACATGGATATTTACAGATACGTAGATCATGTTAATAACAAAGAGATAACAATTTGAGAGTGACTTATTCGTAAAAGAATGACAGATGCAGTGGAGAGGTAAAAATCCTAAGGGCTTACCACGCTTGAATCGTGTTGCTTGTTTGGTAGGGAGCTTCATTTCTACAGCAGATTTCGGGTTACAGAAAAACGGCACAGAATGTTAAAATTGCAGGGAAGGTGTGGCCCACCTCAGTCCGGACGGGTCTTAATCCTAGGCCTGCAGACCTTTAGAAGCGAGTGAAAGTCAAGAAAGACGCAGGCGGGCGGCGGGAAGCGGGCCGCCCGCGCGGCCGGAGGGGAGGGCCAGGGGCCGCCTGCGCACACGTGGGCCAGAGGCGCGGCGGGGCGGCCGAGGCTGGCCGCAGCCAGGTCCCCCCAGGGCTCGGAGGGGAAGCCTCTCCTTGAGGACGCCCTGACTTGGAACTGCTGAACTCAAAACTATGACCCCATAAATCCCAGCAGCTTAAGGCAATTCGCTAATGGTATTTGCTTTAGAAGCCTGGACACTACACTACAGTTTTTTACGGTTATTTATCTTTTTATTTTTGAATTGCAAGAGTTGTGTATATATTCTAGACACAAGTCCCTTATCAGTACATGATTTGCAAATATTTTCCCATTCTGTGGGTGTGTTACAAACACACTCTACATATGCTCCATTAAACAGTGAACGCACCCTAGGTGTTATTCTTTCATGCTTGTATTTTTCTGTTTTTTTCTTCCCTATCTAACGCTCACTGTAACATTCTAAAATTAATATGTGGTTGTCAGAGATAAATATTATCTTGACAATGAAGGCAGAATGGAACTCGTCTCTGTAAAGCACTGGTCCTTTTTTTTTTTTTAAAGATTTATTTATTTACTTAATTTCCCCCCCTCCCATGGTTGTCTGTTCTCTGTGTCTATTTGCTGCGTCTTGTTTCTTTGTCCGCTTCTGTTGTCGTCAGCGGCACGGGAAGTGTGGGCGGCGCCATTCCTCGGCAGGCTGCACTTTCTTTTCACGCTGGGCGGCTTTCCTCACGGGCGCACTCCTTGCGCGTGGGGCTCCCCCACGCGGGGGACACCCTTGCGTGGCACGGCACTCCTTGCACGCATCAGCACTGCGCATGGCCAGCTCCACACGGGTCAAGGAGGCCCAGGGTTTGAACCGCGGACCTCCCATATGGTAGACGGACGCCCTAACCACTGGGCCAAAGTCCGTTTCCCAAGCACTGGTCCTTTTGATCTGGCACTACCATTTTCATTTCTTTGTTTCCATGCCCAATCTCACCCCCTCAAACTCTGTTTTTCTAGTTAGGGCTCTCGTCTCTTGACTCATAAAATTGAGGCTAATACTCCATCCTGTAGCTCTGGGTAGACCTCACAGGGTATTTCTGCCAAAACGGAGAACTAAGGAAGGACAGCCTCTGGCTCTACCAGAGCCGCTCTCCCCCTCCTGCTGTCAACACCCGCCGCTTTGCTTCAAATGTTGGAATCTTTTTAGGATCCACAGTCTTAAACTGTGCGAGTGGTCACCATTGTCTAGGCCATCTCAGAATCTCAACAACCCCAAAGTTTCCTCTAAAAGAATCAGCAACCAAAACAACTGTCATGGAATAAAACTCACTTTTCCATGATAATGATGACTATTCCCTTTATATGTATTATACTATTCTTCTTTCCTTCCTTCCTTCCTCCCTCCCTTCCTTCCTTCTTTCCTCCCTCCCTCCCTTCCCTCCTTCCTTCCTTTTCTGGTTTTACCCATTATTTTTTTTGCTATATCTTTAGAATGCTATTGATATGCCATCAAGTCTTGTCATATTCTCTTACTATCTTTTCCTATGACAAGATAACCTGACCTGACTCTACTCTTGATTCTGCTTTTAATGCTTTTTCAGTTTTTGAGCCTTTACTAAAACCTTAACTGCTAGCTTTTAACATCCTTGCCCCACATTTTTAGGAGGCATTTTGAAAAATGGTTTTCCTAGCAAAACATTGTTACTATGAAATGGGAGTTATGTGTCTGTATTAGTCAGCCAAAGGGGAGCTGATGCAAAGCACCTGAAATCTGTAGGCTTTTATAAAGGGTATTTATCTGGGGTAAAAGCTTATAGTCACAAGGCTGAAGCACCCAACTCAAGGTACCATAAGAGGGACTTTCTCACCAAAGTCTGTTGTCACCTGGGAGCAAGATGGCGGGCGACGTCTGCCTGGTCTCTCCTTCCTTCTTCCCCCTAAGCCTCCCTGGGCCCAGCTTCTTCTGACCTCAGCTGTCGGCTGGCAGAGGGCTTGTCTCTTCCCAGGGCTTTAGCTGTTTGAGCCTTCTTTCTGTCACATGGCAGGACCGAAGTGACCAAGTTTTCTCCTCTTCTGTGTCTATGGAGCACTCTCTCTCTTCCTGTGTATCTTCTGTGTGTCTTCCTGAGTGAGTGTCCATTTACATCAGTCCACCAAAGGCGCAGGGACTGAGTCACGCCCTACTGACGTGGTTGAACCCAAGCCCTAATCTTAACATAATTTAATCAAAGCCATCTCAGCTGAATCTAATACAGTCAAAGAGGATCACACACAGAGGAACAGACCAGTTTACAAACATAATCCTTATCTTTTTGGGGGTTCATAAATAACCTCAAACTGCCACAGTGTTCTTTTGGAGATCGTGCGGCACATCGTAACATTACTTAGTAAGGCTGGATAAGGGTCTTCTCGGTAGAGTAAAACTATTGTGTTTAGCATAGGATAAATTTCTCAATTGTTAAGGATTATAAGTACAATTATAGTTTTAGGGAAAAAAATACCCTAAAAGCCTATATGACTGATTCCACTGTCATTTTGTATACTTGACTCTCATTCATACAAAGTTCTCAGGAAGAGATATTGGCTTGTGAGTTTGATTAGCTAAACTACAAATGAGATAATTACGTGGCTTGCTGCATATCCACATAATGGCCTATTGTGTAGTTATTAAATAACAACATGAAATAATGGTCATGTTATATGAAGAAGCAGGACACAAAATCATGTGATCTGTGGATTGCAATTATATAAATAAAAATGTTTGTAAATGGCTAAAAGGACATACAGCAGAGTATTACTGGAGTTGAGAATACATTGTTTTCTTTTGGTTTGCCAGCAAAAGCTTATTTCATTCATTCCGAGGTTCACCTTTTCACATGTTAATGTGCTGAGGTTGGGGCGGGTCTGACAATCCCCCACACTGCGCAGCCCTGGGGCAAAGTTATCACTGGCCCCGCACGTGCATCCCAACTGGAGACTGGAGACAGCAATTGGAAGAACATTCCAGAGTCAAGACTGGAAGAGTTTTGAATGGAATAGTAGATTGGAGTTTTTAAATGGAGAGAATTGTAGTAATCAGTGAGTGTTTCCATAGTCAAAACTGGCTGAAAATTATGGAATCAAAGTACTTGGTCATTAAAGCTAGAACTGATACTGAGCAGAAAACCAAAGTTGGATGGAACACAGTTGGTAGAAAGAATTAGAAGAATAAAACCATCTCATGTCTAGACCTCAATTAGTTAAGCAATCCCAGTGCAGTAGATTGAGTATGTACCCCAGAAAAGACGTGCTCTTAAACTTAATCTCGTCCCATGGGTGTGAACCCATCTATGAAATAGGACCTTCTGATGAGGTATCGTCGAAGGTGTGGCCAGCTGGGCTGGGATGGGCCTTAATCCTGTTCCTGGAGTCCTGACTGAGAAATTTTCGGGGAAGCAAGAAGCTGGAGGTCCCCAGAACCCGGAAGAGAAAGGAGAGGACACTGTCATGCGCGTCACATTGTGACAGAAAAGCCAAGGGCCAGCCCCGGATGCCACCGGCTCCAGGGAGAAAGCATCACTTGCTGGCCCATTGATTTAGACTTCCTGCCTCAGAACTGCGAGCCGATAAATTCCTTTTGTGTAAGCCCACCCCTCTCCCGGTACTTGTGATGGTAGCCGGAAAACTAGGACAGTGTGAGGAAAAGGTAAAGTTCTTTCTATCCCCATGAGAAAGCCAATTGTTCCGGCAATATTTACTGAAAAGATTTTTCTTTTCCCCCACTAATTTGTAATTGTATCTTTGTTGATCATTAATTGACTGTATACATGTGAATTTATTTCTTTTCTTTTTAAGATTTATTTATTTATTTCTCTATTCTACTATTTTTGGGTGTGCTCTCATGAGCACATCAGTTAAGTCAATCGGCTAGACATGATGTTTAAATCTACTCTGTCCCTGCTAACTTTGGTGTTCGTCTGCGTCTTCATTAATTATTATGAGATGTCCCCTTTTATATTCAATAATACTTTTTGTCTGAAAGTCTAGTTTGTATGATATCAATACAGCCAAACCAAACCAGCTTTCTTTTGGTTACTATTTGTGTAGTACATCTTTTTCTATCTTTCATTTAAAGTGTTTATCTAGTTATTAATGGAATCTTGCTTTGGCTTTTTCTATCCAGTCTGGTAATTTTGTCTTTTAATTGGAGTGTTCAATCTATTTACATTTAATGTCATTTACTGGTATCATTGAGTTAAAGTCTACTGCATCGCTATTTGTTTTCTAGTTTTCCCATCTGTTAGTTCAGCCTGGGGTTCAGAAAACCCCGTAAAGTTTCTATAAATATTTTAGGCTCTGTGGGCCCTACAGTTACTTCACTCTGATGTTGTAGCACAGAAGCTACAACAATAGATAAACAAATGAGTATGTGTTCCCATAAAAACTCATTTATACAAACAGGGAAAACTGGATTTGGCCTTCAGACCATAGTTTCCATCCCTAAATTAGTTTTGTCACTCCTTTGAATATAATGTGTTCTTTTTATCTGGCAGATTTTTAAATATTCTCTCTGATTTAAGAGACTCTCTTTGTTGTCAATAGTTTGGCTATGATGTGCCTAGATGTGGTTTCTTTGTTTTTATCCTGTTTGGAATTTTATGAGATTCTTAAATCTGTGGGCTAATAATAGTCTTCAATTTTAAAAATAATTCTTGACAATTACCTCTTTATATATTGTTTCTGATTCATTCTCTCTCTTCTCTCTTTCTGGGACTCTAATTACACTTATGTTTTACTGTTTAATGTTTTCCATTTATCAGTTTTCTATATCCTCTCCTTTCAGATATTTCTTATCAATCTGTCTTCAAGAAGGTAATACTATCTTCCTTCTGCTGGGCCTAGCATTCTCTTAACATCAACCAATGGGATCTTAATGTCAGTGTTGTTGTTTTTATTAAGTTCTGAAATAGACACTGTATTCTTTTTTTATAGATACAGTTCCCTGTTGACATTCTCCATATTTTTATCCAAATATTTGTCATCTTTACTTCTGTTTTCTTTATCTAATTAATCTCAGTGTTTTAAAGTCCTTGGCTCCTAATTCCAATACCTGGGACATCCATGGGTCTCCTTCTATTGTCTGTTTTTCTCTTGACTATTGGTGACATTTTCCAACCTTTTTGAATGGCTCATTCATATAATTTTATGCTGGGCATGGTGTATAAATGAACCACAGAGACTGAAGTTGATGTCATTATCTCCAGGGTGGTGGGGAGTGGGAGGAGTTGCACATTTGCACTTTCCCCTAACAGGTATATAGAGTAAGGAGCTGCTCACCTCAGTTCAACCAGAAATGAGCTGATTTAGTACTTAGTTGAAGCTTTATTTGGAATCAGTTCACCTGTGTTTTTAATTTAAGTGCTTTCTGCAGGCCCCTTTTTCTACCAGGTCTCTCTATTCTGAGCATCATGACAATGAGGGAGCGTTCACTCTATCTTCCCAGCATCCCATGCAAATGGTTGTGGGCACTTCTTTACTCCACTCTGCCATGCCAGCCTCTGCAGCCATCAAAAGTAGCATTTCTCTGCACAGTCTTTATCCATGGCCACACTCAGCAAATGTCCCCAGGAAAGAAACTGGATGGCCATCTCTGCTCATTAGGCAGGGTTCTTCCCTCTCTAGAATTCTATTTCATCTAGTCCAGTGTGGTCCCCAGATAAGCAGCATCTGGGAACTTGGTGGAAAGGAAAATTCCCTAGCCCACCTGTGGTAGGTTGTGTGCCCTAGGGGAAAGAAACAAATACATTGCTAATCTTAAACCATTCCTGTGAACATGAACCCATAGAAAATAGGACCGTTGGAGCTGTTACTTTTCATTAAGGCATGGCCAGCTGAATCAGGATGCATCTTCAGCCTATCCCTGGAGGTCTTGTGGAGAGGAAGCCAGGGAGGAGAAAGAAGCTGTAGTCAACAGAACCCAGCAGAGAATGGAGAGGACATCAGCACCTGATGGAGAAGCCGTGGACCCCAGGACTGCTGGCCCAGCCCGGGAGGAAGTGTGCTTTCTAGCCTCTGGCCCAGGAGACACAGATGCTGTTGTTAAGCCCACCCACTGCATGGCATTGTTACAGCAGCCAGGAAACGAAGACACCTGCTGCATCAGAAGCGCTGCCGAGTGGGGCCAGCAGTCTGCTTTAACGAGCCTGTCAGGCGATTCGAACAATGTCTGTGTCTAAGAACAGCTCATCTAGCCCTCCTTGTTTGATCAGCTCTCCAAGGTCTTTAAAAATAAGATTTTAAAATTTATCTGCATTTTTCTCCTTATTGGAAAAATGACCAGCTGCTATGTGACTACACCATGCCCAGAAGCAAGAATCCCCTCTCCTTGTTCTTGTTAGCGAGGCAACAGACTAGAATATTGCTATTTGATGGCCAGCATTATCTCCCTTATTTTGAGGACACCAAGTTATTTTGGGAAATTATGTTGTCAACCATGTGGTGTGGGTGAGGTTAACTTCAGAAATGGACCCCGATCAGCACAACCAGTGGGAATAGACCCCCAGCAGTGCACAGTAACTGGCTCGAGTGGGTACCTCACCCCTCCAAACAATGACGCCTGAGCACTTCTGCAAGAGGAAGCCTTCCCCACTCCCACCACGTGGCAGAGTGAGGATATAAGGTTTGAAGCTCGACTTCTTTCAACTGAAAATGAGGAACCTAAGTGCCAATGGCTACTTTTAAAGCCTGAGAACGGGGCCTACCCTGTTTTCCTTCGCCAGGGATGCTGGGTGGCTTAAACGATGCAGTTATTGTGTCGTGGTTTAGGGGTGGTATTGGGGCCGCTCTTTGCCGTCGTCTGCAGGATTCCGGCTTCCTCCATCCCATGGCCAGTTGACTTCACAAGGACTTCTGCCGTATTGGACTCAGCTGGCTACACCCTTCCTAGCGAGAGCAGGTTCTATTCACAAACTGGCTCGCCCCACAGGCCCGGGGTTAGGACTTGGACATTGTGGGGCTCGCGACACGGTCCCAACAGACCCAGCCGATGTTACTTGAGCCCTGAATCTTCCTCCTGAGTCCTAGGAGCCACTCCGGAACCCTGTACCCTACGGCGCTTCCGCACGCACACGGGTGGCCACCCGCCAGCCCAGGGCTGGGCGGCTCCCCGGGAAGTGGGGCTTTCGGCGCTGACACCGGGACAGGGATGAGTCGGTCCCTAGATGCAAGAGATACTTATAATTACCAGCTTTATATTTTATCATTGGGAATAAAACACAAAGTGTCTCTATAAAGAACACGGACTTATTTATGATGTGGTTTTCTCACTAGATTTTTGTTTCATTTTGTTTCAGTGAAGTCTTTGGAAAGGTACTGCTTTGTAAACCTAGATCACAAAATTCCCCTTTTCTACATTGCAAATTTTCTACGTGCTTTTAAAGAGTAAACCATGTAGCATATTAATCTAAATCCATTTATTAAAATGAGGAATGAGTGAGAATATATTTAACACACATTGCTAACAGTTTTCTGGAAAAGAATTGGGTAAGTTCATTTCCCTAGGAAGTAATGCACTAAGAATGAACAAAACAAACTTAAAATTAATCATTTTAATTTGCATAAGGTCTCATAAAATAAGGGCCTTCAAAATGCCTAAGAAATGTTTGTGAAGCATATAGAAGTAGCAAAAGCTGCACCACTTGTTAAATTAGAGGGTAGGGAATATAATTCCAATTTTTATTCCTCTGGTCTGCATTACTTAACTGTTATGTACAGCTGTTAAGTAGGAATAATGTTGTGACCCAATGCATTTGGCCACTGTAAAGGACAAACTATGACCACCTACTGCAAATCACAGGATGGATATCAATTACCATCTGATTAATTATTGGTGACTTCCATGCATGTTTCTTTCCCTATCCTGACATCTGAGGTTAAAAAATCCACCTTGGAGGAGCCTTCAGGTACCTTTAAAAATGGCAATATAATTCAAAAGAGTGAAGCTGTGAACTCATTATTTTAAGAGCATGATCCCAATTTAGCAGCACAAAATAAACCCTCCCCTTTCCTTTCCTGTGACACAGCTGTCATGGCATCTTTGACCGTGGTTGTTAATTTAGTCTATGACTACTTAAATTCCAGCTGAGCACAAGAAACTTCGGTTCATTAAATTTCATGTCTCAATTCAAACAACCGCCAGCCCTGCAAGACGGCTGTGCGATTAAGGGCATGTGAAGCGATGCCCACTGGGAGAGAAGTTCAGCAGGGCCAGCCACGGATCATTTTTCCTTTCAGTTTCCCAGAAAAGCTTGGGCAGGGACATGCCCAGGCCACAGACTATGATAAATGGAAGGAGGACTGTTGGTATCACACTTCCAGATATTCAGTATTCTGGACTGTACCGGATCCTGGATTCTGTCCAGTCTCCATGCGCTTCCAGAAACTCTGCTTCAAGCATGTGTTGTATCATCAAGAAACACAGCAAGTCCCAAGAAGGACCACAATGGTGGGATTGTCAAGGCTACTCTATTTCACTTCTGAATCCATTCATTGCAAATTCAAATGAGCCTCGGGTAGCCATAATTCTACTTTCCAATGCAGCTGTATGACTGAACTATAAATTTCATTACACTTAATGTAATCCTTTCTCTTTCTTTTTTTCTTTCAGCATAAGGAGATGTAATTTCCCCACACAGTTATTACAGTGTTTATTCAAAAAGTCATTTATCCCATGTTTTTATGAAAAACAAAATTACTATATTAAACACCATGCTGTTACACTTATATCCTTTTTACATGTCCTTAATTTTAGAACCTCTAGAGGTTGTTTGCTTGATGAGTTTTTGGGGGAAATGAGAACTTGAATTTAGTTCATTGCCTTTAATGACTCTCTGTGGCCTTGCTTAAATCAGATACTAACGACCAAACACAACGTCTCGCTCTGTCAAGGCTGCTGGGAATCCACGAAGTCAACACAGAAAGGCAGAACAATTACTGCCTGAACCCCAGACAGCTGACCACTCACGAGTTCCACCTAAGCCTCACAATTCCCCTTCTCTCTCTCTCTCTCTCTCAACTCATTTACTTAGAGATAGAACACAGCCGTTCGAAATCTTGGAATACAATGCTAACACACAGAATAAGGCTGGGGAATTAAGTTAAACTCTTGCATTCCATAAACATTAATAAATATTTTTTAAAGAAAATGTATATTTTTCAAGCTTCATTAAGACACAAAAATGACATATACAAGTATTAAGTGTTTCTAAGTGAATTGTCATAGTGCTTGATTTTCAGGTTGACAGATTACAATAACCTATACATTTTAATAGAGGGCAGCAAACGTGAAAGCATTTTAAACATCTCTCGAAGCATATATTTAATAGCACACTGCTGATTCTACAGCATTCCATCACTCTCCTGGTCTCAGACGACAGCTCGAGGCACCGCATCGCATCGATTACCCACCACTAATGAAGTATAAGATCTATTATGCATGTATTTAGAATAGACATTATTTTTGAATGCCAGAAAGAATACAGTTTTTGGCACACTTGGAATTTCCTAGGTTGGCCACTAATTAGCTATATAATTGATTTAAGTCTGTGCTTCAGTTTCTTCATTTTAAAATGAGGACATTGGACTGCATTCTGTTTAAATGCCAGTGAAGTCTTGTTTCGCATTTTCTTCTTGCCCTGTCAAAAGTTTGTCACCTTTGCATTTCAAAATTAATTTTAAAGGGTTTTTAAACAACTTTCTCCTAACCCATGATATTGCTTTAAAACCTTCCTCAAATCCCTCAGAAATCCCACCATCTCCAGAAACCCAGCCATGAGCCTGGACTCATCACGACCCACACAGAGCTCACGGCAGGGCGGGAGGAAGCCAGCCTCCCACGGGCACACTCCCACCCAGCTTGCCTTGCGACTCCCTGGGGCTCTCACCTCGCCGCCATGTGCAGCCAATACACTGTGACCATCACACACTTCCTGCCTTATCTTCACATCAAGGGACAACCTGACAGGGTCCTTTAGACAAGTGGCACTGAAGTGACTTGTTCTGCATATGACCTGCAATGACCTGAAAATGAAAGCATCAAAGATTTCAAAAAGTGACCATACATTTTTTTATACTTTCTAAAGTAGCTTAATTCTAATGTAGTTTAAAAGTCAGACTATCGAGTTAACAGTTTAGTTTTTATTCTAATTTCATAAGAACAGAGGATAAACCTAACAGCGTTCACCTTTTCTAAGTCACACCATCTTCATAAAACTCTCCCCTTGAGATTAAGTCTAACACACATTTCAACAGGACAAGCAAGAAAATATTGAATGAAATGGCAAGTGGTCAGCTCTAACTCATGCCAGACCCACAGAAGAGAGGTTACCCGGGAAGCAGGCACCACACACACAAACACCAACTTTACGAAAGTTTGGAATGCTGCTAATTTCAGATAAGTAATGATCAAAGTGGGACTTTCATGCCAGAAGCCCCATTCAGTCAACATTTGTAAGAACAAGTGGTGCCACCAGTGCCCAAACATCCAGCACGATGCCAGCCCAGCTGGAAGAGCTCATCACCCTGTCCTCTTGTGTGCACGTTGTGGATATCACTGATAGGCCACAGTGAGACATTAACAGCTATGAACTAAATTCAAGTTCCCATTTTCCCCTAAAATTCATTAAGCAAACAACTCTAGAGCAGGGGTGCTTAGCCTTTTTTGTTCCACAGAGCCCTTACCAAGTCCAATTATACTGTGTATTATTTAATAACTATATCACACCCGCACCAACATGTCCCCACAAGAATAATGTGTTTTTGAATTTTCAATTCAAGCTCACGGACCCCCTGAAATCTTTCTGCAGACCCCTTGGGGGTCCGTGGACCCCTGGTTAAGAACCCCTGCTCTAGAAGAATTAGTTAAGGACATGGAAAGCGGATATAAGGACAGCAGCTGTCTCCACCTTGTCGGGACCTGCTGCTCCCTCGACGCTGGGGCAATGGGGAGTGTCGTGGGCTGAGCACCATGGCGAGCAGGTGCCATGTTTTCATGGCAGGTGCTGTGCCGACGTCGTCCTCATGGAAGCAACTTCCTGTAACTAGGATGGTCTATGCACATTTCTTGCTTGTTGGAGTTTGTATAACTTGCATAATGTGGATACCAGGAATGGAAGAACAACTGAGCAGGATTCCTGGATTTGGGGAGAATGAGAAAGGTGCCTCCCTGTGACGTTCCGGCTGGCGCGAAAGCTGTGTGCGTCTGTGCTCCGCCGTGTTCTCTCTTCTCCTCTGTGCTAATGATGGCAGCGACGGGGTCCTAGAGCTGCCGTCGTGGTGCATCCTGGTTCTTTAAATTCACTGCAGCAGTTGCAATTATTATTCCATTCCAGAAGGAACTTTCACAACTGCGTGGTTTTACATAAGCACGTGGGTGCCCTTCACTTCGCCCTCCACAGCTAGTCTTACTTGTTTGTTTTTCCCATTCATGGAGTGGATGAAGGGTTGAAAAAATGGAAGAAGGAAACTTCAGATGTTGGTGCTCGGCCTGTTGTCAGCCACAGCTCTGAATTAGCTGCCACCTTTAGCGGTTGCAGTCCTCTTTTCTACTAGACTCATCCAGACAGTTGCTCAGAAAATACGGCATTCATCGGTGTGCGCCTGCTCCTGTCGGTGCTGCTGTTACGTCCAGGAATTACAGTCAAGGTCTGCTTTGCCACAGTCTTCAGCAATTACAACCTACACAACGTATTTGACATGGTCTGCTAGGACCAGTGGACCAGAAACAAACTGCAACCCAAGACAACAGGCACTGTCCCCAAGGAGGGGCAGTCTGTCCAGTGGTGGCACGCTCAAGGAATTATAGGACTGATCCTCTTTTTATTGTGTGTGTTTTATCCAAGTATCCGTACTTCAAACAATAGGTTAATAAATGGACTCTAACAGCCATGAGTCAACATGGATAGAAGATGGCAGAGCCAGAAGTGATGAGTCACTGAAGGATGGAGACCACATCCACCGCGCTGTAGATAATGGAAGGGATGGTGTCACTGACCATTCTTCCTTCTTCCACTCATGCTCTCCCTGCCTTCACTTCAACCATGGTGACCCCTACCCCCTGGCACAGGCACGAGCCTTCTCATGAGATGAAAAGTCCCACCATCTCCTGCCACCGCCTGTTGTCCTTCCTCATCTCCTGTCTTCCTGTGGCAGACACACACAGAGACACACAGACACACACAGACATCTGTGGTTTGAGAGACTGAAATCAACCTGACAAGAACACTGGATGCAGACAGTTAAGTGGTTGGTTTCTTCTTTCCTCGGACACGTCCTCCCATCTCTGTAAAATATCTTCCGACCACCTGCTCCTTTTGCCAACTGTGCGGAGAAGATGCAAAAATAAAGGCAGAGACCAGCGAAATAAAAGGCAGAGCCCCAGTGAGATCTCACCATCGGGGGCCTTCGATGGTTTCAAAAGGCAGAGAAATACCACGAAGAGAGAGAGGCGGCTGGTGAGTGCCACCGCTCAGTGCCCCCTGGGGAGGGCGGGGAAGCCGCGGGCAGGAATCGCCAGCCCAGGAAGGGGAACTGCAGCAAAACCAGAGAAACAGCTCCTTCGAGGTGAAAGAAGACACCGAGGATTCCTTGGATGCAAACAGTGAAAACATGGTCATCTTATTAATCAGTATTAAGGTAACCCTGAAGTACCATTTTACATATTTAAATTTGTTTAAGAAAAGTTTGTAAATGTTGGTGAGGATTGAATATGATAGTAACACTAACAGCACTGAAAATTAGTGCTTACAAAAGCAACATGATAAAAAAGTGTATCAAGAAAAATGTACTAGAACATCCATCTCATTGAACTCAATAATGCAGCTGCTCTATATTTATTCTAAGAACATAATTCAGTAAAAGAACACAGCTATCTTAAAACGTGTTCACTTCAGAACAGTTTATACAGTAATAGAACTGTATAATTAATTCTAAGGAAACAATTCAACAGAAGAAAAGTGATCTGCAGGCCGCTGCTCCCTGCAGCCAGGTTTACAGTAGAGAGAAAGGACGCCTGAAATCAAATAAATAGCCAAAAAGGGCAATTATGTCACGCATGGTTTCAGTACCCTGGAAAATGATCTATTTTAAATAATTACAGTGACTATACATAGATCTTAAAATATAGGAAAACTAGTAAAAAGTACAAAATTATATGAGTACTAACATTAAATTATAGAGTGAAATTAAGGGTTTTTCTCTTCCTTTTTTATTTTTAATATTTTGTTTAAATAAAAATAAACAGGGGAAGCAGCTGTGGCTCCATCAGTTGGGCTCCTGTCCACCATATGGGAGGCCCTGGGTTCGCGTCCCGGGGCCTCCTTGGGAAGGCAGGATCGCCCGCACGCTGCAGGGAGCCACCTGCCCACAAGCGCCGCAGACAGCTGCCTCAGCGAGGTGACGCAACAGAAAGGGAGACAAGTAAAAACACAGAAGAGCGCACAGCGAATGGACACAGAGAGCAGACAGCAAGCAAGCCGCAAGGGGGGGGGGATAAATAAAATAAAAGTAAATATTTAAAATCAATCAATCAATCAGCGGGCCCTTCTGTAAATATCTGAGTCCAGGTGCTGAGCAAGCACCTTCTGGAAAGCGGAGTCGCGGTCCGTCTGTCTCCTTTGAGAAGCGAGGAAGCCCCTCCCGGGCTTGGCTTCTCCCGCCGGGGACCCGCACTGCTGACCGTCTTTGGGTTAGGAGACCACCCAGGTCCTGCCAGGGAACCCCGGTGGGTGCCCCTGGCCGGGAAGCCTCCTGCCGCGGCCCGGCTGGGGCTGGACCGCACACGGGTTTGGGCACGTGGGGCCGCTCAGCCCCATGCCCGGGCGCGCCCGCGGAGGGCCAGCCTGGCTCTCAGGCCCCTGACCCTAGCTGGGGGGTTTCTAATCGGCTTCCAGCACACTAGTAGGAAGCAAGCTGGAGCAAACCCTGCAGTCCCGCAGGGGTCCCAGGCCAGGCCTGGCAGCTCCGTGCGGGGGCCTCGGATTTGCTCTTCCTTGTCCTTCAATAAAAGCGCTGTTCCTCCCCTGACCCGCCAGCTCGTCTCTGTTTCGACTTTATTTTTCATCTAGGGAAACCTCATCGTTTTGGTCTCAAATTGCCGTCAATAAGCACTTGAACTCTGCAGCAGCAGAAGGGCGGGCAGAGTCCCAGCGGGCCACACGGCGGGGACGGGGGCTCAAGGGCGCCAGGCAGAGGCCGGGGACCCAGCCGGGGAAGGGGGCGCGGGGGGCGTGCTGAAAGGTACCCCTCGCTTATGGCTGCAAGAGCTAAGTGTTACAAAGATAAAAATAAGAATAAAAATAAAAGAAGTCTGCGTGGCTAGCAGGGCTCGGGTCGGGGGTCACAGGTCTTGGGAACAGACGGAGAGGCCTGGAGCGTGTCAGCCAGCAGGGGCCGGGGCCGCCGGGCGTCTCCCGGGGGGGGCTGCTCCGCCCAGGCCCCCGCCTTCCTTCCGCAGGTCCTCGGGGGCCGCTCACAGCTGGCAGGTGCCAGGAGAGGGGCGGCCCTGGCCCAGAGTCCCCCACGGGGCGAGCAGGGCAGCTGGCCCCGGGGGCGGCTGGGGGTCAGCAGCGTGACCTGCCGATCCGATAAACGTTTCATCTGCGCAGGCCCCAAGTCCCACCATGACTTTATCCGACCCAGATGACTCAGAGCGTGTCATTTCGGGCATAAATTGTAGCTTTCCAATCCAGCAAGCCTGATCCAAGCCGAGGCGTGCTGCGAGCCTGGTGGCAGCTACTCCTGAACCCCACTGCGTGAGCGTCTCGGAAAACCCGGGGAGCCCGCGCGGTGGGGAGCGGAATTGAGCCCCTGCCCGTGGCACCCCCGAGGAGGGCCTCACGCGTGTGCTCGGGCCGCCCCCCCCCCACTCCCGACGCCCGGGCTCACAGTGACAGTGACCACGGCCTCCGGAGCTGCACCTGGCTCAGGCCTGTCCACCCAGTGCCCTCCCGCTGCCTACCCACTGCCCTCCCCCTGCCCTCCCCCTGCCCACCCGCTGCCCTCCCCCTCACCTCCCCCTGCCCACCTGCTGTCCTCCCATTGCCCACTCGCTGCCCACCTGCCTGCCTGCCTACTCCCCACCAGCTGCCCACCCGCTGCCCTCCCCCCACCCGCCCACTGCCTACCCACTGCCCTCCCCCTGCTCTCCCGCTGCCCGCCTGCTCTCCTCCCATTGCCCTCCCGCTGCCCTCCCCCTGCCCACCCGCTGCCCACCCACTGCCCTCCCCCTGCCCTCCCACTGCCCACCCATTGCCCTCCCACAGCCGCAGTGACCGTGGCCTCCGGAGCTGCACCTGGCTCAGGCCTGCCCACCTGCTGCCCTCCCCCTCCCTGCCCGTTGCCCTCTCCCTACCCTCCCCCTGCCCACCCGCTGTCCTCCCGCTGCCCACCCGCTGCCCGCCTACTGCCCTCCCACTGCCCACCCGCTCTCCTCCCATTGCCCACTCGTTGCCCACCCACCGCCCTACCGCTCCACCGCAGCCGCGTCCTCACCTCTCGCTGCACCGCCGCTGCGCCGTCCTCCAACGGGCAGGACCAGGCCCTCCTCTGTGCACCCTTACCTTCCTGCTCGGTTCCTCATTTTCTATTTTTGTTAATTTATTCTTTTATTTTTCGTGTTTCCCACACAGCTTTGTAGGCTTACTTGCCTCTCTTTCGCCTTTATTTTTTAAAACATGTATTTTATTTATTTATTTCTCCCCACCCCCTTGTTGTTTGCACTTGCTGTGTCTGTTTGTCTTCCTTATTTCTTTAGGAGGCACTGGGAGCTGAACCCGGGACCTCTGACGTGGGAGGGAGGCGCCTAATCACTTGAGCCCCTCCACTCCCTGCTCTGCTGTGGCTCTCATCAGCTTTTCTTTGCTGTGTCCCTTGTTGCGTCATCTTGCTGCGTCAGCTCTCTGTACCTGCCCTGTCACATCAGCTCGACATCTTCTTTAGGAGGCACTGGGAACCTCTGCTCTCTGCTTTGCTGTGTCTCTCGTTATGTTTTTCTTCTTGTGTCTCTTGTTGTGTCACCTTGCCACACCTGCCTATCGTGCCAGCTCACTGTCTTCTTTTGGAAGCACCAGAATCCGAACCGGCGACCTCCCATGTGGTAGGCAGGAGCCCAGTCACCTGAGCCACATCTGCTTCCCCTCCTTTGCTCTTAAGCAGATGGCAGCCCCTGAGGGCAGGGTCACCCACCATCTGTGCTGCTGGCCGGTGCTGGCACTTGGTTCTTCTTGTAATGACCGTGTCGCGGGATCGTTTGAGCGAACCCTGCAGCTCGGAGCTCTTTTGAAACACGACTCCGGGTTGCTCACTCATCTAAGCCCCCCCGCGCTCTCCTCTGCTGTGCTAGAGCGCGTGAAGGGGCGTGCTGGCGGGCGCTGTAGAGGCCAGGGGCGTTGCGCCTCGCCCTACATGCCCGTTAAAGTCCGGCTGACCAGGAGCTCATTGGAGCTGCTGCTCTCTGCACGTCAGGTGCACACAGGTCGAGGCGAGCGTGACGCCGAGGCATTCAGGACACACCTGAGGTCACCCTTGTGCTGCAGACATCCATTCATTCAGTCAACACGTCTCGTCACGCGCCCTCTGTGCCAGCTGTTCCAGGTGTGGGGCTGCAGCAATGTAAGGACAACAACAGACAAGCCGGCCGCACCGAGCCTGCGTTCTAAACAGGGAGAGACTCGAACTCTGGGAGCGGATGTGTGTTGGTGAAGTGTCCCAGAGAAACAAAGGGGCGGAGGGCGGGGAAGGCAGGCAGGGGGAGGGCAGAGAGAGAAGCCCCCTGCAATGTGGCACATTGAGCAAAAACCTAAAGGGAACAGCTCTTTCGTCAGTGGGAACAGCATGTGCAAGGGCCCTGAGGCAAGGGCATGGCTGGATTCTCCAGGAGCAGGAGTCAAAGCAGCAAAGGAGGGAACAGACTCGGCCCAAGAGATAGGGCGGCCGCCTGCCATGTGGGAGGTCCGCGGTTCAAACCCCGGGCCTCCTTGACCCGTGTGCAGCTGGCCCACGTGCAGTGCTGATGCATGCAAGGAGTGCCGTGCCACGCAGGGTATCCCCACGTAGGGGAGCCCCACGTGCAAGGAGTGCGCCCCATAAGGAGAGCCGCCCAGCACGAAAGAAAGTGCAGCCTGCCCAGGAGTGGCACCGCACACATGGAGAGCTGACACAGCAAGATGGCAGAACAAGAATAGACAAAGACTCCTGGTGCCACTGACGACAATACAACAATGGAAGCGGACATGGAAGAACCCGCGGCGAATGGACACAGAGAGCAGACAACTGGGGCTGGGGGTGAGGGGAAGAGAAATAAATAAAAAATAAATAAATATATTTTTTTAAAAGGTAGCAAAGGACAAAGAGGGGGAGAAGATAGTGGGGGTGGGAGAGCAGAGATGTGTGGGCGGGGGGAGAGGGGGCCACGAGAAGTCGGCTTCTGCTCCAGGAAGGGAATTACCAGAAGGCTTGGAGAAGAGGAATGACGCACGCTTACTTTAGTTTTGAAAAGATAGCTCTGACTGCTGAGTGGAGAACTGCAGGAGGCCAGGAGGAGCTTGGGGGGGGCGTGCAGGGAGGAGCTGGGGGGGCCCAGGGAGAAGCTGGGGAGGACAGGAGGAGCTGGGGAGGCCAGGAGGAGCTGGGGAGGACAGGAGGAGATGGGGGGACCAGGGAGGATCTGGGAGGAGCTGGGGAAGAGCTGGGGAGGCCAGGAGGAGCTGGGGAGGGCAGGAGGAGATGGGGGGGCCAGGAAGGAACTGGGGGAACCAGGAGAAGCTGGGGAGAAACTGGGGAGCTGGGGAGGAGCTGGGGGGCCAGGAGGAGCTGGGGGGGGTGCAGGGAGGAGCTGGGGGGGTCAGGAGGAGCTGGGGAGGAGCTGGGGAGGCCGGGAGGAGCCAGGGCAGTGGCGCAGGCATGAAATGCTGGGAGTCTGGATCTATTCTGAAGGGAAAAGCAGCGGCACGTGGGGAGGGAGAGGAGGCGGGGATCCGGCCGCAGCGCAGGCCACCGGAGGAGACACGCCCCCAGCGCGGGGTTTCCTGAGCTGGGTCTGGGGGTTCAGACAAGGCTGTCTCCACGTTCTCTTTACCACTCCCTGCTCTCAAGGCCTGAGGGTCACTGACACTGAGGGTGCACCCTTTTCCCGCTCTCCAGTCGCCAAGCCTCGAAGCCGCTTCCTCAGCCAGGGTCCAGCCTTGGGGGAGGCTCTGGGGCTCACGGGCACGGCCTCTGTCACCCAGGAGGGCCCACGGTCCCCAGTGGCAGGAGAGGCGGGCGGCGCCTTCGGCCTCCTTGCCCGCCCGCCCTGTCCCTGACAGCCGTCCCCCGCCGTGTCCTTCGCCCCGCCCGGCCTGTCCCTCGTGGCCGTCCCCCGCCGTGTCCTTCGCCCGCCCGGCCTGTCCCTGGCAGCCGTCCCCCGCCGTGTCCTTGCCCGCCCGGCCTGTCCCTCACGGCCGGCCCGCGCCGTGTCCTTCGCCCGCCCAGCCTGTCCCTCGTGGCCGTCCCCCGCCGTGTCCTTCGCCCGCCCGGCCTGTCCCCCGCGGCCGGCCCGCGCCGTGTCTGACCTGGGCTCCCGGCCCTGGGCTCCAGGGCTCTGCCTGGCCCCTCTGCCCACAGGCCTCTCGCAGGCGCCGGCTCCGGCGGGGGCCGCTGGCGACCCCCCTGGACAGTGCGTGTGGCCCAGGCTTAGCAGCCCTTGCCCGGGCCCGGCGCCACAGGGAGCCCCGACTGCACCCCGAGAAGGACGGAGGGGCCAGCAGGTCCTAGCCGGGACCAGCCGTAGACGCAACACTTAGACGACGCGGCAACCAGCGAGCGGCGTTCTCCTCTGAGGCCAAGCACGTTCCATTTTCTCTTGCAAATACAAAATATTGATTTCTCTTTTTCTTAAAGCATTTCTTTAAACTCGGTAGTCCAACGGCTCAGGTGCAGTGGAAAGCAGGGTGGCTAAGGCTCGGAAGGAAAACCGGGCCCGCAGCTCCTGACTGCAGGGAGCCGAGGGGGCGCCGGGCGGGCTGAGCGGTGGCAACGGGGGCCACCCAGGTGCGCCCTGGAGCCTGCGCCCGGCTTGGGCCGCAGAAGAGTCTTCCCTGCTGTGAGACCCCGTCACTGCTCCAGCCTACCTCCTCCCTCGACGACGACCTCTGTCCCCTGACCTGGGGGGCGACTTGGCACTCGAGCCCAGGGGCTCGAGGGGGCCTGCCCCGTCCCAGCGCTCCAGACAGCCCCTGCCGCCCAGCGGGGCACGTGCCCCCGCCGCCCACGTCCAGCCCCCGGCCCCTCCCCCTCGGCCCCCCTCGGCCCCCCGGCCCCTCCCCCTCAGCCTCGGGCCCCGCCCCTCCTCCTTGGCCCCGCCCCTCGCCCCCGGCCCCTGGGCCCCGGCACCCGCGGCTGTGCTTCGCCTTCCCTTCCTCTGCTAAGGTCCGCTGAGGCCGGGGCGCCCTCCCCGCCTTGGAACTCGCAGCCCCGCAGCCAGGGGCGCTCACAGCCCAGGCGTCTGCCGGGTCCGCGGTTGCGGCTGCAGGGGAGGCGGCGGTGCGCGGCCCAGGGCTGCGGGGCGCGCGGGCCCAGGAGGCAGGCCAGGCCCTCGCCAAGGCCGGGCAGCAGCAGCAGCTCCCTCAGCCCGGCCCGCGGGACGCGCCGCGGCCACCCCAGGCGGTCTCCTCCCCCCTCCCCGCCACCCCAGGGCAGCCCCCCCCCCGGCCACCCCTGGGCGGTCCCCCCCCCCCGCCACCCCAGGGCTGTCCCCCCCTCCCCGGCCACCCCTGGGCGGTCCCCCCCCGCCACCCCAGGGCGGTCCCCCGTCACGCCGCCTCTCCTGGGTGCGATCACGCAGAGGCCGGCGAGGCCACCCCTGCCTGGCACAGCCCCTGAAGCCCCGTTCCCCGCCCCCGCCCCCGTCCCCGCCCCCGTCCCCGCCCTCTTCCGGCGCACCCCTTCTCCTGGGCGCACCCCTTCTCCCGGGTCCCTTGGGCCCCGGGGGGCCGTCCGCGCCCTCCGCCCCGCAGGCTTCCCGGCCGGCGCTTCCTCCTCTCTGGCCGGAGGGTCTGCGGCGCCCCCGACCCCCGAGCCCGCCGAGCCGGGAGCCCCGGCCGTGCGCTGTCCCCGCGGGCGGGTCGGACCAGCGGGGCGCGGCTCGGGCTCTGCGGGCACCTCTGCGCCCGCCACGCGCACCCGGAGCCGCGGCGGGGCCCCGCGCGTGGTGAAGGTCGCCGGGCAGCTGGGGCGGGCGCGGACCCTGCGCCCCGGGGGGCTCGGGCGGCTCCGGAGCCTCCAAACAGCGCGTCCCGCTGCGGCCGAGACGGAGGGAGGGGGCTTGGGGGGCGCGGGGGGAGAGGTGGGGGAGACACGGGAACGGAAGTTCCTAATTTCAGTGAAGCCAGATTTCCTATGTTTTATGTTACGCTTAGTGCTCTTTGTCTCTTGTTTTTTGAAACCTTTTCTGACTCGACGATCGTGAAGATGGCCTTGGTCTCCCTCTAGAAGCTTCAGCTCTTACCTTCAGGTTCAAACCTTTGATTCACCTCACTAATTTCTGTATCGGGTGAAGGGAGGAAATAAGGCTCATTTCTGGCCCTATTGGAACGACCTCCCACTGTGCGGCTCGGCCTCTGCGCCCTGCCCTGCTCCGCGCCCTCGTACCTGTGCTGGCCGGACCCCAGGCCCTGGCCCTCACGAGGCTGGGGACAAGTCTGGACATGCAGCAGTGGAATCTGCCAAGCTTTGTCCTTCCTCTCCGAGATCATCACGTCCCTTTGCACTTTCATATAAATTTTAGGTTCCGTCTGATAATTTACACAAAAGCCCTGCTTGCTTGCGGCAGGCAGTGTCTTGGACTTCACACCCAAAGCACAAGCAACCAAAGAAAACTAGGTAAATGGGACCTCATCAAAATTAAAAACTTTTGCACCTCAAAGAACTTTATTATGAAACTAAAATGACAACCTACACAATGGGAGAGAATACTTGGAAACTGCATATCTAATAAAGGTTTAACATTCAGAACATACAAAGAAATCCTTCAACTTAACAAAAAGACAACCCAATTAAAAAGTGGGCAAAAGGCTTGAATAGACATCTCTCCAGAGAAGATATACAACTGGCCAAAAAGCACATGAAAAGATGCTCGACATCATTAGCCATCAGGGAAATGCAAATCTGCACACCAATGATCATAGTGGCATTATTCACAATGCCAAAAGATGGAAGCTACCCAAGTGTCCATCAGCAAATGAATGGATAAATTAAACGTGGTATATATACACAACGGAATATTATTCAGCAGTAAAAAGGAATGAAGTACTGAGACATGCACCAACATGGATAAACCTTGAAGGCATCATGTTGAGTGAAATAAGGCAGACACAAAAGGACAAACATTGCATCATCTCACTGATTTGAAACAATTAGAATAAGCAAATTCAGAGAGTCAGAATCTAGAATGCAGGTTACCAGGGGACAGCGTGGGCGTGGGGAGTGGGAAGCTAAGACTTAAAATGCGCAGGGCTTCTATTTGGAACGCCGGAAATGTTTTGTTAATAGATGGTGGTGATAGTAGCACAATCTTGTGAATGTAATTCTCAACACTGAAATATATATCTGAATGTGATTAAAAGGGGAAATATTAGATTGTCCCTATAGTCACTGAATAATTTTTAAAAAATACATGGAAGTACACTACACAAAACTGAACTCTAAGTTAAACCATGGACTATAGTTAAAGTATAATTATTAAAAATGTGCTAGCACCAATTGCAACGAATGCTCCACACCTATGCAAGGTGTTTATAATAGGTGGTATATGGGAATCCTGTATTTTTGCATGATTGTCCTATATACCCGCAACTTTTCTAATAAAGAAAAAAGAAAAACTAAGTCCTGCTTGGATTTTAATTTATGTTGTGTCTACAGATCACTTGGGGGAGAATTATCACGTTAACAATTTTGAGTTGTCCAAACCACGAGCATGTTCCAACTCCGTTTTATTTAGGTGATTTTAAATTTCTCTCAATGCTCTGTAGTTTCTATGTGAGGTTTTACTATCTTTCTTTACCTTCATTCCTAGATAAGTGATTTTTGATGCTATTGCAAATGATAATTCTTACATTTCCATTTTGGTTTGTCGCCAGTGCACAAAAAATACAATTAACTTCTGCATTGACCTAGTATTTGGTGAACTTGCTAATGTGCTTGTTAAAGCTCATGGTTTATCTGTGGATTCCCCTGGATTTCCCACTCCTTGTACGTACACGGCATCATCTCTGAATATGGCAGCTTTGTTTCTTTCTTCTGCATCCTTATTTCCCCTTACTTGAGAGGTCCACACCTCCAGGACAGGCTGAGTGGGAAATGCTCCAGTGAGCAGCTGTCTTGTCCCTGCACTGCGAAGAACATTCCGGGTGTCACCCTTCAGTAGGAATTCTGTCCAAGGCTCTTTTCAGACCCTGGGTTAGGAGAGTCCCTTTTTTCCCCAGTTTGTAGGACAGGGCAGCCAAGAGCAAACCTTCCAGGCAGGTGCCTCTTTGGGACCTCCAGCATCCCCTTTCTAACCCCCGCGGCTTCTTTGGATATTTAGGGGTTCCATTTCTTCCAGCCCTCTCCCCCCCCCAACAAGCTTTCTTTCGGTCATGAGGGTGTGTGTTTCATCTTCATTGGTGGTAACCACGTTTTTGTTGTTCAGGGATTCATTCATTCTTTGTTTTATTTTACAAAAGATTTTAGACCATTTTTAAGGACCATACACTGTAATGGAAAAGTAGAAATGCGTAACAATGGGCCTCAGGCGGAGACAACCCGCACCAGCCGAGGGAGTCAACGAGTCAGTCTACGCAGGTCGCGTCCTATAGCATCATCAGATTTAACCTGCAGATTTTTCAGATTTTCCTTATGCAACATGTTGCAAGGTTTTTTTTGTCTATAAGAAACAACCATGTCATATTCCTCACAAGAAATGAAGCTATCCTAGCACTAAGATTTGAAAAAAAATTGTTCTTTTTATAATTTTCACATAGGTGGTACAGGGGATAATATGTCCCCAACTCTGAAATAGAAGCAGTAGCAGAATGCCTGTGACTGTTTACTGTCATTTCCCTCAAGGTAAACGGAGGGTGCAATTCCAAAGAAAAACTCACCAGATACAGTTTTTCAAGCTACCAAAATACTTTGGACTAAGTCAACTGTTTCTGCGCCTCCTCTTTGATCCCGGAGTGGGGGAGAGGCTTCTGCATTGTTCTTCAGGTAAGTCTGTATTCCTCTCAGCTGGTTTTCCCTTCTGTGAGCTGTGCAGTGGCCATTTTAGTTCTAATTCCTGGACAAGGCTTCCTTACTGCTGTGGCTGACCACAGGTGAAGATGGTCACAATTGTGTGCCACCCTCTCCAGCAAGAGCTGCCTTTCTTCAGCTCCCCTCGACTCCAGCCTGGGCCTGCCTCTGCCTAATCTATAGAATGTGGTGCCAGTGGCAACGGGCCAGTTCTGGGTCTACCCTTTATGAGGCAGCTTCCCTTCCCTCCTCTTGGGTCACTCACCTCAGAACCCAGCCGCTGTAGAGGAGTCTGAGCCACAAGGAGACCACGTGTAAGTGTGCCAGTTGGCAGCACCTGCCGAGCTCCCAGATGGCAGTTGGCATCAGATGCCAGCCATGGAGGGCGCCATCTTGGAGGGCGCCATCTTGGAGGGCGCCATCTTGGAGGCCCCCGCCCAGCTCAGCCCCATGACCACAGGCTCAGCTCACATCACCTGGGGCGAAGAACTGCCCCGCAAGCTGGCCAGCTCAGGGCACGAGAAACAGCAGCGACCTTGCTGAAAGCACCAGCCCCCAGCGTATACCAAAAATACTTCAGAGTCACACTTCAGTTCATACCCCAGGCTCGCTTCTGCCACGAACACTCCGAAGAGTCTATTCTGGTAAATTCTTACGTTAACTAATCATTGCCGTATATAATACCTTCCGGTACTTGCCCTGAACTTTCTGTTACATTTGATATTTACCATGTTCTGTTTAAAGGGGGGAAATAGGATATTATCACATGGCTAATAAATTAGAAAGTTTAAAATAGTGTCACCAGTGGGAAATCTGCCCTCCATGTTTTCCCACATTTGTCTGGTTTCAGTCTGAAGCCCTACCTACCCCAGTAGGTAAACGCCATTATTATTTTCTAAGGTGTTTTTCAGAGTTTCTGTATATAAATGCAAATAAATATTGTCTCCTCCTCCCATTTTTAAAACAAAACATGCTTCTTTTTATATATTTTCCATAAAAATGAATATTTTATTATTAATAAATTTGTCATATTATAACATTATTTTTAATTCAATATGTTTAAAAAGAGCAAGCTTTTCTAAGTGCAAACAACCAGGAACAACCAATTACATTGATCACTGCGCTTCTCAATCCACAATGCAGCCCAGGAGTCAAGCATGCATCTTAAACACATTGTTTCCCCTCTTGTTTTTTCCCCACTAACAATACATCTTACACGTTTTATACGCAATTTTAAAACCAAATTCCTTAAACAAACAAAAAAATGCCATCATATTGCTAATTCCATATTAAAATGCTGCATGTCCCACTACACAATTTCTAGGCAGCCTGCAGGAAGGCAAAACATTTTGGAACACAGGTGGGTCTGTTTCCCTAAATTTATAAATGGGCAAATGTGCCATTTATGATAGAGGGTGACCCCTACAGGAAGAAAACACAAACCGGGAGATTGTAAATGGATTTGGCCTATTTCTCCTCCTTTGAGTAAATACTGCATTTTAGCGTGAAAAGTCGATTCCTGCATTTGTCAGAGGAAAGCCGGGGAAGCCCACGTCCTACACACGTGCGCTGGTCCCAGCACCCCTGCCCCCCCAGGGACCTGGTCATCCAAGGGGCCTGGTATAAACTCAAAGCACATTCCAGTTTGCTGGGAGAAAGGATGAACCACTCAATAAACGATGAGAGAATAATTAGACGCCCATGCTGGTAAAAATAAAATTAGATTCCTACTACACACCACTCAAATTTTCAAATGAAAATAGAGTTATACAAGCCATAAAAAAATATAGGAGACAGATGCTTAAAATTTGGAGGCCTCTAGGTCTTATTAGCAAAACTCAAAATCAAGGAAAAGACTGACAGATTTTTGTGCATAAAATTTAAATCCCCTGTAAGACAAAGTCATCATAAACAAAGCTAAACATAACTACCAGATGGAAAAGAAACTATCTGCAATGCATATAACAAAGAATGCATATACAACATTAATGCACTTACAAATTAATTATTAAAAAGAATAGCAATCCAATTGTGGTGGTTTGAAGCTGGATGAACCCCAGAAAAAATGTGCTCTTCAATCTAACCCACTGGGAGCAGGGCCCTGGGAGGAGGCCACTTCATGCAGGCGCGGCTCGCCTCATCCAGCGGGGTCTTGATCCTCTCCCCGGAGTCCTTTATAAACGGGATGACTACAGAGAGAGGATGCCCCGGAAGCAAGACGCTGAGATCAACAAACCCGGAAGAGAAGGAGAGCCCAGCAGCGGGCACCCTGCACCCTGCCGCGTGACGTAGGGGTCCAGGGTCACCCGGCCCGGCGCCAGTCTTCTAGAGGAAGGCATCGCCGTGATGCCCTGAGGGGGACGTTTTCATGGGTCTCAAAGCTGTAAGCTAATGAATTCCCATTGCTCTAGCTCAGTCATTTTATGGTATTTGCTTTAAGGAGCCTAGGAAACTAAAACACCAAGAGAATAGTGGAGAGCAATTATGAAAGGGCAGTTCACAGAAAACTACAAATAACCGAGAAATATATGAAAATATGCTCGATTTTAATAACCAGGTCACTGCAAATTGGAAAAAAAGTAAAAGAGCTATACTATTTTGGGTCAGAATATAAGGCACTCCCATACATTGTTGTTGGGATTGATAAAGCTTTTTTGAAACAAAATTTAGGTAGTATCTGTCAAAATTTAAAATATGTTTCCTTTAACTTAATTTTACACTTAGGAGTCTCTCCTACATGTGTACATCTGTACAAAGACGTATCGTAGTCCGCTGTTCCTTAACCTCTTCAAGCCTGCTCCTCAGGGGTGGAATGTTTATACTACGTGTACTTCATTTTACTATTATAGTCAAAGGAGATGGTAAATTAGCACAAGGACTGCTACATAAATTTCAAGTGTTATCTGTTTATATTACTATTATCATCACCATTTAAAATTTTTAAATTTTTTTTAAGATTTATTTTTTATTTATTTCTTTCCCCTTCCACCCCCCCCCCGGTTGTCTGCTCTCTGTGTCCATTCACTGTGTGTTCTTCTGTGTCCATTTGCATTTTTGTCAGGTGGCACCTGAAATCCGTGTCTCTCTTTGTTGCATCATCTTTCTGCGTCAGCTCTCTGTGTGTGCGGCGCCATTCCTGGGCAGGCTGCACTTTTTTCCCACAGGGCGGCTCTCCTTACGGGGCGCACTCCTTGCGCGTGGGGCTCCTCTATGTGGGGACACCCCTGCGTGGCAGGGCACTCCTTGTGCGCATCCACACTGCACATGGGCCAGCTCCACATGGGTCAGGAGGCCCTGGGTTTGAACCCTGGACCTCTCATGTGCTGGGTAGACAGTCTGTCAGTTGAGCCAAATCCACTGCCCACAATTTTATTATTATGCAGTTATTTTTGTGCACATATAAATAATTATAAATTGTAAACAAAAATGGCCATCACTAGGAAAATATATATATTATGAAATAACATGCATACACTCAAACACAGTCACGAATTTCCAAGACATTGTGACAGCAAAAGAGCAAATCGTACAAAATGTGTTTAGATTATTTCCATTTGTTTAACCATATGTGTTTGTGTGTAAAGGGAAAGAGAGAGAAGGAACGAGCATGTTTTCATAAAGGTCTAAAAAGACGCCCAACTGCGAGCAGCGCTGAAGGTCCTGGAGCAAAGGGAAGTGGGGAAGGGAACGCACCCTGGGGACCGCGTCCTTTGTGTTGGGTGAGCCCTGTCCTTCCTGAGCGGCCAATAAAGCAGTGACCTTGCTGCTGTCCCACGGGTGTGACCTTGCTGGTGCCCCCGAGGCCGTGACCTTGCTGGTGCCATGACCTTGCCCGTCTCAAAGCACCTGAACTCAAAACCAGACTGTTGATGTCAGCCATTCTCTCCAGTTTGGCTGTACGGGTTTTTGGCCCCAAAAGATTGGAAATGAGGTAAGAGTATTTATCATCTGTACTTTGCATACCACTTAAGAGGAAATAGATTTACGTCTAGTTTTTTAAATAGGGACTTAGCATGAGCTTCTGTGTCTTGGTAAACCATCTTATTGCTAACAATGGCAGATTAATGGGGCAGAATTATCATATTCTGGTTAAGGAACTCATTTGAAAAAGCTGTAAAAGTTTTATATCTTTCCAGATTAACCCCAGATCTACAAATTGCTAATTCTCTGCTGCCAGAGGACACAGAGGGCCCACCCAGCTCCTCTGCACAGGGCGTGGCCACAGCCCCTCGCCGGCTGAGAAGGATCAAAGCCGCGAAGAGCGCCCGGCTCACAGTAACTGGTCCAGCCAACCGCAAGTATTTTCAAATAGCTTCCAAAAACAATGTGAATCCACTTACCTTAAGTAGATAACTACATAAGCATAATAAATAATTGGGAACATTCCAGGGCCAGAAATGCTTCACCAGATAACTATGACCTTGTGCAAGCTGTAAAATAACCAGTATTTCCACGAAATGATTTTTATTTTATTTTTTTAAAGATTTATTTATTTATTTATTCCTCTCCCCTTCTTCCACCCCCACCCCGGTTGTCTGTTTTCTGTGTCTATTCGCTGCGTCTTCTTTGTCCGCTTCTGTTGTCATCAGCGGCACGGGAATCTGTGTCTCTTTTTGTTGCATCATCTTGTTGTGTCAGCTCTCTGTGTGTGCGGCGCCATTCCTGGGCAGGCTGCACTTTCTTTCGCGCTGGGTGGCTCTCCTTACGGAGCAAACTCCTTGCGCGTGGGGCTCCCCTACGCGGGGGACACCCCTGTGTGGCACGGCACTCCTTGCGTGCATCAGCACTGCGCGTGGGCCAGCTCCACATGGGTCAAGGAGGCCCAGATCAAGGACCTCCCATGTGGTAGACGGACGCCCTAACCACTGGGCCAAGTCCACCGCCACGAAATGATTTTTAAAAGCCTTTTCACTAGCTACGCTCATTCCTAATGTTCACTACCTATCACATTATTAGTTCTCATTACCTGCTACGGACAGAAACTACAAAATCAACAAAAATTGACTCTGTAATTTCCACTGTGTCGTAAAAAAGATGTAACACATTCCTAATGCTACAAATTCAGTTTTGACATAAAACATTTTATAAACATTGATTTTGGAATTGAAAGAAAAAGTACACCAGATTTTAGAGCAAATGTTTATGCATAGAATTTATAAGTGAAAACGTATCTTTGAAAAAAAATGAAAAAGTCACTTTTTCTTACCAAATGCACTTCATGTAAAATAGCTTTTCCCTTTCCTTAGTTCTTAAGATAAATTTATGTTCTGCAGGTCTGACCTTAATAAAGGTCAGTTAAAGCTTAATGCAGTAAAACCAGCTTCTGAACACTTTAATTTAGCCACAACCTATTTTAGTCAACTTATGATTAGATTAAAATCATTCAGGCAAATTATAATTACCTTCTGTGATGCGTAATTCTCAGAAACAGGACTATCTACCTTCTCAGCCATCTTGAATATATTCTCTAAGATTCTGGGGGGAGTTATTTACAGTAAAACAAAACAAACCAACCCTGCGAGTTCTGCTCAGTTATCAGCACTGCTCTAGTTCTAGCCCCACGACGCTTGAGGATCCAAGCCCTAAAATCCAGCAGGAGAAAACGGATCTCTTCTGCGGGTTTCACTCATTACCTGCCTCACGCTCCTTGTTTCTTACGTGAACGGGCAGATAAATTGTTCAGCTGTAGACCAAAATATGCTAAAAAAGCTCTTTAAAAATGTCTTATTACTTCATTATTTGTAAATGTCACGATTTTCATTTTATCGACTTAAAACGAGGACATTCCTTTTGATTAGAAGCGATAAAGGCAATGCAGGAGTGCTGCTATTTCCCAAGGTGCTTAAGACTCTGATGCACCTAATATAGTGCCAAATCCAAGCAACAGGAAAATGAAATAGTAATGATAGGTTTAAGATTAGAAATAGAATACATAATAATTTAGAAAAACTAAAGTAAAATAAAAAATAAATTGGGGTAATAAAAAAATGAAATATATCATAAAAAAAATTTAAGACGTTTTGCCTTTCATCACTGCAATAGGTGTTGCCTGTGGCGTGGCAATCTCTTCCATTTCTTCCTCAGTGTCTATATCCTTTTTTTAAAATATGTCTTCAAAAAAGTTCTGGGTCACAGCGAAGTCATTACTGTAACTGTAGCAATGGAAGAAATTACCTCATTGATGTGGAGGCAGTGGCCACGGGAGCGGCTTGGGGCATTTCTGGGACTTGGAGTTGTCCTGGATGATACTGCAGGGACAGATGCAGGACAGTGTATATCCTGCCATAACCCACTGGATGGACTGGGGGAGAGTGTGAACTACAATGTAAACTATAATCCATGCGGGGAGCAGTGCTCCAAAATGTATTCACCAAATGCAGTGAATGTGCCACACTAAAGAAAGAGATTGTCGATGGGGGAGGAGTGGGGGTGTGAGGAGAGGGGTATATGGGAACCTCTTATATTTTTTTAATGTAACATTTTGTGTGATCTATGTATCTTTAAAAAAGACACTGATATGGCATTGGTAGCACCTCAACCCCACCCCCACCCCACCCCTGATGTATCTCTTTTGCAGTGTTTCTCAAAGTGTGGTGTGTCAGGATTGCTAGCAATGGGCTAAAAATGCAGACTTCTCGGAGCCACAGTCACCAATACTGAATCTCTAGGGACAGGACTCTGTCTTATAAAAGCTGTGGTCTGAAAACCATTCTTCTGTGGTCATTTCCTGAAACACTTAAGAAATAGTATAAAATTGCATTTGAAAAGTCAGGGGTAAGACACTGTCATAAATCAAGAAAGGAGTATTTTTACAGCAATCTCCACTTTGCAGTAAATGAATTTTACTAAGGCAGAATAGCATGGTAAGAGTATTCAGTAATGTAGAAGGGAGTGCTGCAGTTCAGAAGCCTGTAATTAATCAGAATTTTATGGAGTATAATCTGGGGGCACAAAAGTCAATGTCATCAAAAGTGATGAATGCACAACTACGTGATTATACCAAATACCATTGATTGCACACTTTGGTGGAATGGTATGATTTATTAATATGTATCAGTAAAATTTGTTTTTTTAAAAAAGTCAGTATAAGGGTCAAGTTAATAATCTGCCTAGAAATGACACATATAAAGAATTTAGTCATTTTTAAGGACACCAGTCTTCATGTATATTAATCTGGTAGTTGAAGAATCCCAATGCCTTTTCCCAGAGCCAAATTTCTTTAAATTAGACCAACAGGTCCTCTAGTCTCAAAATACCCATGTTCTACTCTGTAACCAAAATTTACAAAAACAAAAACCCTGGAACCTCAAAGTTAATAGCACAATACTGGAACATGCCAACATTCCTGCAGAAGATCCTGAGAAAACATTAAACAACCAGCACTGAGGGACTTTCTCCAAAATAACTGTCCTGTGCTATTGAAAAAAGTCCATCGTGAAATACGAAGAACCAAGGAACTGCTCCAGTCTAAAAGAAACTAAAACGAAGTGACAACTAAGTGGGATGCCTGGCTGTGAATTGGGTCTTGGGTGGACATATATGTGTGCATGTGTGAGCACGTGTGCTTGAATGTATGTGCATTATACACATGTGCATTGTGTGTGCATGTACAAGCGTGCCACTGTGTGCACGTGTGGGTGTCAGGTGTGCATGTGTGCGCACAGATGTGAGGTGTGCATGTGCATGCATTTGTGTGCAAGCATGGGTGTCAGCGTGTGCATGTGTATGAACATGCATGTGTGTGTGTGTGAGCACGTGGCCACGCACACGCCCCTGGGATTGGAGTGCAGTCTGTAGAGTAGCTGGCTGTACGGTAATTTCCTGATTTTGATCTCTGCACTTTGGTCTGTAAGAGAAGGTTCTTGTTCTTAGGAAATAGACACTGGCATAGTTGGGAGTTAGTGTTTTCAGCTACTCTCCAATGGTTGGCAAAATAGTCACAAGTGGGGAATTCAAGTGAATGGTTTATAGGAGTCTTTTTTATTATTCTTGCCATTTTTCATCTGAAATTATTTCAAAATAAAAACTGAAAAAATAATTTTAAAAGCTATAATGGGAACACTAAAAAATCTAAAATGTTTAGAATGCATATATTTTTACTTAAAAATGTTTTTAATTGGGGTAAAATGTAAATAACAAAAATCACTTTAACCATTTTTTATAGTCGAGGTTAAAGGGGCCAGGGATTGAAACTGGCGCCTCCTATGTGGGAAGCTGGTGCTCAACCGCTCGAGCCACACCCGCTCCCCCATTTAACCGGTTTTAGTGGACAATCCTCTGACAGTCAGTACACTGACAATACAAACTTCCACCATTATCTACTTCCAGACTCTTCCGTCGTCCCAAATCAAACTCACACCCGTTTAGCTGTGACTCCCCATTCCCCCTCCTGCCGCCCCGGTCCCCACTCTTCTGCTTTATGTTTGCTTACTCTAAGTATTTCACATGAGAAATCATACCCTGTTTGTCCTTTTGGGTCTGACTTATCTCGCCCCATGTCTAAGGTTCATCCGTGTGTCGCGTCTTCCCACACTTCACTTCTCTTTATGGGTACATAATATTCCACTGCATGGATGGCCCACGTTTTCTTTCTCCAGTCACCCACTGATGGGCCCTTGGGGTGCTTCCACCTGTCGGCTCTTGTGACTAATGCTGCTGTGAGCACTGGTGTGCAAGTATCTGTCCGAGTCCCTGCTTTCAGTTCTTTGGGTATGTACCCAGGAGTGGAATTGCTGGTCATGTGGGAATACATATTCCAGATTGATGTATTTTAAAAAGAAAATACTTTCATATTTTGCATATCCTTTTGAAAAAATATCTTTAATATTGCTTTCACAATGATTTTTTTCTTTCAAGGTTCCCTTCATGTGTTATTTTAGGCGTTTTAGTTGACTCTGAGCTCTCCGTAAACCAGCGCACTGCCTCTTTAGTGTGCCCCGTGCCTTACGCCCATGCAAGGAACAAGACCCAGCACATGGCTGTCCAGCACGCCCTGTTTTGTTCAAGCACAGATAACTGTTTTGCAATGTGATATACTAACCAACTTAAACAGCAATTGTGCCAAAGGTTTATTACTGTGTGGGGAGGAGAGAGAGACACAGGAAGATGTTAATTCTAGAACAGTGCCTAGATACCACAGCCACAAAACGAGGATTTGTGGGGAAAACAGGTTTGTAGATGAGCCCTTATCACTTTAACACATAATCAGAAACTCCAGGTGAAGGCAGCACATAACTAGATGCTTCCAGAACTAAAGAGGTGGAAATACTAGGTCTGTGACTCTCACGATGCCAAGCAACAAAAGCTGGTGGAGAAAATGACTTTCTTATGCTCCAACTACCAAGGACGTGGTGGTACTAAAACCAAATCAAGACTCTGCAAGGTGAGAAAGATACCTGTGCATCGTGCAGTGCATCAAGCTATAATGCTCCGAGCAAGTAAAGGTAAACACCAGATTTTAAGGAATGGAGTCAAACATGATTTAAAGTGGCTAGCACCAAATTTTCCTGGCATGTTTTTTAGGACTGAACTCAGAGTCTAGTTGTTCAGCCCTGACTTGCCTCCCAAACGGGAAGCCACGAGGACGGAGGGAGAGCTCCAAAAGAAGGTGAGTCCCATGAAGGGTGCAAAGAAATTTTACCTCCTTTCCCTTTTAAGCACCAAACTATCTTTTTTTTTTTTAGATTTATTTTTTATTTCTCTCCCCTTCCCCCAACCCCCATTGTCTGCTTTGTGTCCATTTGCTGTGTGTGTTCTTCTGTGTCCACCTGCATTCTTATCAGTGGCACCAGGAATCTGTGTCTTTTTGTTGCATCACTTGCTGTGTCAGTTCTCCATGTGTGGGGGCAGGCTGCACTTTTTTCCACGTGGGGCGCACTCCTTGAGCGTGGAGCTCCCCTACACGGGTCAGGAGGCCCTGGGTTTGAACCCTGGACTTCCTATATGGTAGGCGGACGCTCTATCAGTTGAGCCACATCTGCTTCCCCCAAACTACCTTTTAGCACTGTGCATTCTACACGAATGACAGCTCTGAATTGGTTTAGTGTTGATGATATTGAAGATAAACTGAATGCAAAGTTTAGAGGTAATTTCACCCCGTTAATATAGGTCAACAAATAGTTTGATATTTTTTCATTTTTATTAACGTTAATCAAGATATTCCACAAGTAAAGAAAAAAGAGCAACACAGCTGCTTGAACAGAGTACAAGTTGAATTATTGCAAATTATTTTAGGAATCAGACTTAAAACACTTTCCATAAGACAGGCATCAAATAAGATAAATAGATGTATGTTTTATTCTATGTCACCAAGGGGAAAATTCCCTGAAATGTTCTTCCATATAAAAATTCAGGAAGGAGAACTGATCAAAGTCAAATTAGTAATCTAATATATACTGCTCATTAAAATATTCAGCGGCTTAGGAAATATTAAAATATAACAATACAAGAAATAGCACCTTTTAAAATCTGGGTATTTAAAATAAAAGTTTGCAAAAATATTCTGAATTACAAATTTCTACGTGAAAAATCTGAAAAGCAGGTGGTAACAAAAAACAAGTGATTTTGAAAAATATGGTATTAATATGTTGACTGGAAATGTAAACAATACAGACAATTTAAAGCCAAAATTAAACCCATATATCTATGCTAGGTAAAAAGTTTATTTTCTTTTGAAGTCACTTAATATTCTCTCAGAACTCAGTCAGTAAACCAGCATATCTTAATACAGGTAGACATTTTTTAAAGGACCTACTTATGAATTAAAGCATCTTCAGTGTATCTTTCTATTTAACACGTGGGCTGGAGATTTATCACAGGGCCTTTTGCTATGCAACGGAATTCGAATGGAATGAGTCTGCTTCAGCCCATACCCCAGAACTTCAGTGGCCTCAGCTCCACGGGAAGTGTGCAATGGGCGAGGAGGCTGTGATGGAGACCACCTTCTCCTTCGAGGGTCCCAGTACAGCACTGAGCAGACCCCAGGGCCGTTTCCACAAGCAGGGGCAAGTACACACCATAAGGCTTGCGACCCCCTCAGAGCCCTTCCTGTAGAAAAGGCAGTCCTCCTCGCGCGGTTAGTGCAAGTACAAATACATTTGCTTAGTGGTGTGAGTAATTTCAACAGCCTAGGCTTATTTTCAAAGAATGCTTTCCAATTTAACATCTATTCGAATATTTTTGCTTCTCTTATGCTGCTACTTAATCAATATCTGAAGTTTTGCCATAGCAGATTATGTCCATGCTTCCAAAAATGTTTACTAATCATAAATGCTGCCCTACGACCTGAAAAAATAGACCCTGAGTTTGAGATATATAACGGTTTTTTAATGAGTAATTGTAATTTTGATTTGTCTTCATGTATAAAGAGCACATAAATATCACTGGAAAATACCGTAAGGTTAAATCATTAAACTGTTTCGTAAATATTGATTTTAAAAGTTTGGAGCAGAGGTTGCAAAAAATTTAGAAAAATTAGCAGAAGAACTTTGGCAGGTTATACAACCAATTACTTTCTTCATGATCACCACCTCCTGTGGACATGGATCTGGCACGTGTGAAGACAAACACTGCAAACGCACACGTCTCAAGGTACATTTCAAGAAACGGTACTATCCACGACGCTTCGTGACGTTGTTTATTCTTGTAACCAGAACTGGACTCACGGGATCCTGGCTCTTCTGGAAAAGCACCTTGTTTGCAGGTCCTTCTACTCGTCCTTTTCTACAATCACCTCTCCGTGCAGCACCTTTCTTCTTTGACGTAACATATGAAAATAGAGCTGTGGAAACACTTAATTGGAAAAAGAAAAACAGAAGAAAACTAAGCTCTTGCTGTGGATTACTTATGCCTGAAGCTGCTTCACCCTGGAGCGGGCAGGCTGGAGGAGTCCACTCCACACCACCGACGCCCTGGCTCGGCACAAATGCTGAGGCCCAAACGCTCCGATGCCAGGAACTGCTTTGTTGGCTTTTTAAAAAGCAAGCTCAGATGCCTTCACCATGAACCCCAGGCTGTGGCCAGGGAGGCCTCCCTGCGGGCCCCCCCTGCCCCCCACGGGGTCTGTGCACACATATGGGGTGCCCCGCCCCGTCCGCCCCCCACGGGGTCTGTGCACACGTGGGGTGCCCCACCCCACCTGCCCCCCACGGGGTCTGTGCACATGAATGGGGTGCCCCACCCCCGTCCGCCCCCCACGGGGTCTGTGCACACATGTGGGGTGCCCCGCCCCGCCCGCCCCCCACGGGGTCTGTGCACACGAGAGGGGTGCCCCACCCCCGCCCGCCCCCCACTGGGTCTGTGCAAACATGGGGTGCCCTGCCCACAGGGAGGAGCCCCGTCAGGCCCCCCCAAGTCCTGGCCACGTGCTGGGGTGCCCCGGTGGACCTGGGGCCTGGCTGTGGTTTAGGAGGGGGGCCGTGCCCGGGGGCCGTGCGTGTGGGGTACTAGAAAAGCCCAGGCCAGCCTAAGTACAGAGGCCCTGAACTGGACTTTCAAAACCGAGGGCTGGGGAACGCCAGGTGCCTGCATGCCCCCAACACGGCCAAGGTTAACACCCGAAACTGCTGGACTTGGTCAGACCCGCCGCAGGGAGGGCCCCTGCCAGGTCTACCCGTTCACGGTCACTCAAAACAGCCCCTCCCTCGCGGGCAGCCCTCCGCCCCATTCGATACCCAGGAGGAAAGCCTGGGAATGACCCCTGCTCCGGCTCTTACCCCAGCACTCGGTCCACCCTAGACCGGCCCCTGCTCTGGCTCTTACCCAGCCCCGTGGTCTCTGGTGAGGACGATGATGATGACCTTGTACCCGCCCTGGTCTGGCACCCCCCACTAGCTCACCCCTTCATGGTGTCAGTGAAGGAGCCTGCGTCCAGCTCCACCCCAGTTACCCAACCTCCTTGCTGATTAGACTAGTTTATTACAGATTCTTCCCAAACGCTTCCATATATTAAGCCAAAGGACTACAAACACTTACGTGGGATGTAGGACGCCATGGTGATCAGCAGGAAATAGTAGTAGTCGAAAGACACGTTGTATTTGTTGGGCAGCCTGACGGAGAACATTCCTGTTTTCTTCACGTACGGCAAGGCAGCGTATATTGTAAGAAGTTCACCAACAACCCCAACAGGATATAAGATGATAAAAAAATTATATCTGGGGAAAGAAAAACCTCAGAGGATTATCTTTCAGTAAGAATTACTGGGGTTTATGTCATCGTTCTTTTGCTACTACTCTACACGGACTTTAAAAACCCCTTTTCTATACCTATTACAAGAACTTCACAGAAGTTGATTTTTTTCTACTTTAATCATTCATTTATTAACTTATCTTTTCTTATAGCAGTTTCCATTTTAAATGGGATCTTAACAAAATATAGTCAGCTTACTTTACAGTATTATGATACTTTTATACACTTAAAAACTGCAGATATAGGGGTTGTTTGGTTTGATTTTTTTATGTATTGCAAAGGTAACTTCTTTGGCATATGGACTCATACCTGATAGATTTTTCCTGACACTGGCCATTTACTGATCAAATGCTGTGCTTATAAACGACCAGCTTTGATCCTAATTTTATAACTAACCCTTCAAATTACCACTAGTTCTTATTAACAGCCATTTGGAGTCCTGTGGTTGCTAATTAGAAGGTCATGGCTTCCTGCAGCAGCTGACGACGCCCTAATGAGCGTATTGCCTAAATCTATGGCATAACAAAGTAAGGAGGGCAAATTATTTGCTGAATTCCCACATTAAAGGAAAAGTTAGTTTGCTTAAAATAGAGCTGAGAAAGTTATATTCAAAATGCAAAGGCAAGATTTGTTCACTGTCTCGCGGCAAGCTTTCTAATGGGGATGCCAGGTACCGTCTGTGCCCCCCACCACGGGACACGCAGCGGGGGAGCCCCAAGGCCAAGGGACACGGCATTGCTCCTTTAAGGAAAAGGGTTTTGCTGAGAATCAGTCACCAGAGAACAGTACAAAAACAAAATAAACAAAAAAAAACTGAAGGTGGGCTTAAGTTTAGAAAAATTAATGGGAAAAAAGAATCAAATTAACCTGTATTTATTTAATCATTTTGTTGGCAGTATGAAATATTTGCAAAGAAAAGCAAATCAGTATCACAGGAGCTTGGCGACAACTTATGACTCTGTGCCAAGATATATTAATAGTAGGAAAGCAACTGGGATGGGGGCAGGACTCTGCTAAACTAGATGAACTGGTGAAGAAAGAATGACCCTGGTGTTACGTGCTTGCCCCCTTGCCAGGGATAGACCCCTCATTTTCCTAAGAATCTTATGAAAGTTCTGTACATAACTTAAATCAGTCTTTTCTTACTCGATTTTTAAAATCATATAACTGAACCCTGCATATTCCCTTCTCAAATAAAATACCCAAACTGATTAAGGGTCTTGTTTTTTTACTTTATGTGGGTCTCATTGGGAGAAAACCCCACAATTTAACCCCCATTAAAATCTAATTTAAAGGCGATGAATATTTTTAATGAAATGGGAAAAAATTATATCACTTATTTGACTTTATTTGCACTTTAAAAAGATTTCAAGCCACTGGCCATCTCTATGGGAGACTTAAGTGCTCACGAACTAAATTCAGGTAAAGGTAGTCTCCCGTGGGCACTCCGGGCTGTCCCCTAGATTTTTTAGATGGAATATATTTTTGAAGTTAAAATGGAAATCAATATTAAAGCATAACTCAGTATACAATCACCTAAATTGAGGTCCAGTTTTCAGGAACACTTCTACTATATAAATAGAGTTGAGGTTCAAACCATTAAGGAGATTAAACTATTTATAAATGAGAAATCTTTCCTCAACTGAAGTTTTATTTTAGAAAAGTAGCTTCAACATTTAAACCTAACCACAAATGTTAATATAATTTTAGTCTATTTATAGGGTTGGCAAATATATGTAGCAGTTGGGATCATCAAGATTTTTACACAAAACCTATTAACGTTTATGACTGACTCAGAGGAGTATTTTACATTTCAAAGCGCATTTCAAAGCTGAAAGATCTGGTAACACCTTCTTTCACAAGAAGTCGATTGGCAGACATTTTCCAAACCACAAACTCAAGCATGCACTGGCAGGCTTTCAGCTTTTCCAGAAATTCAAGACATGCGGATGCTTCCACAGGCAGGCGCCGGAAGCGTCAAAGGCCAGTGGGTATGGCGCGTCCCGTCGTCTTCTCCAGGCAGGCGTGGCGAGCGCGGCAAACCCAAGGCGGTGGGGCACGAATTATGTTTTAGAGGCTCCAATGCCCAGAAAGCCACGGTCGCCCCAACGACCCTGAAGTGCCTTCTGGAGCCTTTAAAAGGCCCCCTCCCCAAGAGGGAGTGTCTGTGCACAACGAGGAGAAAACCACGCAGGAACAAGCAAACGGCAGTGCAGCCTGCTTGGGACAAGCACTGGAGCCCAAACTGACTTTTTGAAGCGCTTTATAGGTCAGAAGGTAAGCCAGAAACGCCTAAAGCGGGCGAGAGAGCAGGCAAGAGCCTGGAGCAGTCGTTACAGTCGGCAACGACTAGCCTTGTGATGCAGGATAACTAGGTTCAATGTTGTTTTCCTCTTTTTGATTTGTTTACATATTCTAGTTGACTATATTGGAGCATGTATAATACACAATAAAAAAGGAGTAATGCTTTTTTCTAACATCAGACCTCGAATATGTGAGACTCCAGCCCGAGACTGACACTAGGGAAAGACCATCCTCAAACAAGCTAAGGATGGTTTACCCCATATATCTGAGTCCTGAAAATAACAGATATATAGGCACAGCAAACACAATGGGAACCCCGACTCCAGCAGCAAGGACCTGCGCTGTGGGCCTGTGGGAGCTGGCGCAGGCGTCCCGCCACAGCCCAGGTCGAGAAGGCTCACGGCTGGCTCTCCCGCTTCCCCTAGCCCGAGCGTCTGGAGGGCTCTCCCCAAACCTCTTCGCCCCGGGGAGGGGACGGGCTGGGCCGCCCCACGTCTGCTCTGCTTGCTTTAGGCTTTGAACAGTCACCTCCGTCATTTCAAAAATTTTAAGAATGAAAAGAAAAGGACACGTTTGGCCCCGAAATGTGGGCACCCACCCTGTCCCTGGCGGCCACCTGACCTGCTGCACTGTCCAGCTCGACTGCTCCGTCCACACCCGCCCGGCACAGCACGGCTTGCTGTCACTGTCAGCTCTACTCTAGCCACAGTAGAGAGGACGGCGGCCGCGTCTCCACTGGGAGCGACGTGCCTCAAAAGGGCATCACTTGGTAGAACTTCAGTTACTCAAAGAATTCACACAGTTGGAGTAAAAAAAACAACAGGCATCTTTTGCTTTAAAAAACGTTGCCTTAGCAAATTCACAGGAACAGAAGGTAGAGGACTCGAGGTGGGGTGATGGGCGTGGAGTGGCGGCTCCTGCCCAAGGGGGAGCATTTCAGCCTGGGAGGACGGGAAGGGCTGGCCCTGGACGGTGGTGACGGTGGCACGAGATTGTAAATGGATTTAATATCCCTGAATTATACACATGAAATGGTTATTATGAGAAATTCTGCGTTGTGTATATGTTCCCACAATAAAGCTTTTTAAAAAAAATGTTGCTTTACGATATAAGTCCTTGAAACGTAAAAGTGCCCACATTCCAAATAATACAATTTCAAATAAAGTCTGATGACTTTAAAAAATTAAAGTCTGTTTCTACTACTTAGTGCAAAAAAATTGATGCTGCATATATATGATACTGAAAATTGAGGACAGACTGAATATTAAAATGTAAATCCATCTGATAAAATGACATATTTTTGGCACATTTCATGTAAATCCAAAAAATGGCTATCATGCTTTCCAAGGAGAAAGAAGGCGCATTCAGAGGTTATTTACAGACAGTGATATACCTTGCCTTGCTCTGATGCCACTCAAAACACACATTAATAGGATTCATCTCGATGTTAAAGAAGCGGTTAGAACCTGGCATCCACGGGCAGCAGCCTGGCACAGGCGAAAGCGCAGGTTTCCGTGCCCCGGGGCTGGCTGGCATGCGGCGTCAGCAAGGTCAGGGCTGCGGGAAGCCGTGCAGCGGGCATCGCCACCTGGCCCACTTAATGAAGTACGGCAAGTGGTCAAGAAGGCTGAAGGTGTAGAAGGAGTAGCGCGTGATCTCTGTCACCGTCCACGCGGCCAGGAAGAGCACCACGCTCTCCTCGTTCTGGATCTGCAGGGTGACAGAGAGACCTCGCTGACCGCCTCGAACGCGCTTTCCAGGGAAGACACTTTCGCGCTCGCTATCTGGCTTCCATCGTAACAGAACACGCAGGGTGAGAAAATGTAACACAACCTGGACCATGCGGCGCAGCGCTGTGCACCTGAATCGCCCTCCCTAGAGAGCGGCCAGGCGCCGGCTCTCTCTCCCTCGCCTCCAGCCCCCCCGCCTCCCATCGCCTTTCAGACCGCATGGGCTCTGCGGAGTGGGCTGGGAGCTGGCTGGAGCTGGCTGGGAGCGGGCTGGGAGCGGGCTGGGAGCTGGCTGGAGCTGGCTGGGAGCTGGCTGGGAGCGGGCTGGGAGCGGGCTGGGAGCTGGCTGGAGCTGGCTGGAGCTGGCTGGAGTGGGCTGGGAGCTGGCTGGGAGCTGGCTGGGAGCGGGCTGGAGTGGGCTGGGAGCTGGCTGGGAGCTGGCTGGAGCTGGCTGGGAGCTGGCTGGAGCGGGCTGGGAGCTGGCTGGGAGCTGGCGGGAGCGGGCTGGAGTGGGCTGGGAGCGGGCTGGGAGCTGGCTGGAGCGGGCTGGAGCGGGCTGGGAGCTGGCTGGAGCGGGCTGGGAGTTGGCTGGAGCGGGCTGAGAGCGGGCTGGGAGCTGGCTGGGAGCGGGCTGGGAGCTGGCTGGGAGCTGGCTGCTCTCCCCCCGCACTGTGCCGCTGCTCGAACTCATCTCTCGCCTGGAATACGGGATGGGAGCAGCGTCCGAACTGCTTCCTCCACTCTTGACTTGCCTCATGGATGCCAATGTCCTCTTAAAAACAAACCAAAGAAGCAAAGAAACAAACTGGAATCGGATATTCCTATGATTTCAAAGCTTCCTTGGGCCTCCACTGCTGGCGGATAAAAGGAAAAATCCTAACACTTGGCATGATATTCGAGGGTCTTCACAATCCTAGCCTGAAACCTCTCCAACTTCACCCACAATCACTCAGTCCCTCTCTCTTCGCCTTTCTCTCCCCACACCAAACTTGGTATCATTTCTGGAATAAGCTTGAACGTCTTGCCTTTATATGTGCTAGTCCCTATAATTGGAAGCATACTATTGTGACTTCCCCTATCAAGCCCTTTTGCATCCTTTAAAGTCCTCTGGAAAACTTATCCCAAAGCCCCTCTCACCCTGAGCAGAGTTATTTGCTCGCCTACTTTGTTCTCAGGGTACTTTGTGCATAGCATAACACTTGCCAGTTTGTGCTACAAGGCATCCAGCTAACTCTTTCATAAGGGTTGGGAACTTTTCAGTCATTGTTTCCTCAAATATTCTTTCTACACCTCTTCTCTTCTCCTTCTGGGGCACCAATAACACGTATGTTTGTGCATTTCATTTTGCATTGTAATTCAATTCCCTGAGATCCTGTTCCATTTTTCCCTTCTCATTTTGTTCTCCTGCCTTTTCCAGTTCGGATGTTCTGTCTTCAAAATCACTAATTCTGTCTTTGAGCAACTGAAATCTGCTCTTATGTGCTGCTAATGTACCTTTAATCTCATCCATCATGTCTTTCATGCCCATAAGGTCTGTTACTTTTCTTTGCAGGCTTTCAAATTATTCTTTATGCTCACCCAGAGTCTTCTTAATATGCTTTATTTCTTTAGTCATATTTTCTTTCAAATCTTTATACTCATTTAGGAGGCTGTGTGATTATCACTGATTGTCTTCAATCCTGTATCTCTTCAGGATATTTGGTTTGCTCCTTTGGCCAGGCCATCTCTTCCTGTTTCCTAGGCATTCTGCTGATGTCTAGGCATCTTAATATGTTGGTGAATTTACTCTTATGGCCAATTTCTCTCTCTTGCCTAATGTTTTTTCACAGTTCTTCTTTGATATTTGGTTTAACTTATTCTAAATCTATAAAATCACCCAGCTAAAGTTCAAACTCATGCCAGGGGGGAGGGGATGTGGCTCAAGTGGTTGAGCACCTGCTTCCTACACAGGAGGTCCTGGGTTTGGCCCCTTGTACCTCCTAAAAACAAACAAACAAACAAAAAAACCATCTCAGGGGAGCCAATGTGGCTCAGTGGTCGAGTGCCGGCTTCCCACATAGAAGGTCCAATGTTCAATCCCCAGCCCTGGAGCAAAACACCATGCCAGGGACTCACTAATGGGGCACAGATTTTCTCCCAAGGGTTGGAGTACAGAGAGATCCAAATTGTTTTTGTCCATGTAATTTCCAGACTGTCCAGCAGGTGGTGCTCACTGGCGTGCCTTTCCACGGAGGTGAATCTCTCCATTTTCCTGTGTTTTGGTCTGGCCAGAGCCAAGATTCCAAGCGGTCTCTGTCAGCCAAACTCACTGAAGAAAAGCCTGCTGACTCCCCCTCCCTTTCCCCTTAGAACAGCTGACAGGGAGGACGACGTCTGCTCTCCTCTTAGTCGGCTGCAGTGAGCCCGAGTTTTACCCCAGCTTAGTTTCTTGGGGGGGAGGGGGGAGCCCTTCCCAGCCACCACCGGGGCTCAGTAATGCACGTCTGTTGTTTCCGGTTCTTTGTCCCTGTGTCCCTCACACTCCTGGGAGCTGTGGAGCACTGCCCTGGTCTGCTGACCCCAAAGCAGGTCTCTGGATAGCTTTTGGCTCTTCCTCCCTTGTTTCTGTGAGAGCACTGTCTGCCTAATCTAGTGCCCTCTTCCTATAAGCTCCCCCTGGATAACTCTTGTTGCGGTGTATGGGTCCCTCGGGAAAGACTGCCTCCCCTCCCCAGGTCAGGCCAAGGACCCAGGTATGCTGCACTGCACGCTGGGCTTGTTTCGAAGACTTAGCACCAATATAATTAAATGGTAATTTAACTGCTTGCTGATTCTCTCTCCCCCGCTCCTCAAGGCTGGGGCCAGGTTTGTGTTGCCAACGGCCACATTGTCAGCAGCGTCTGGCCAGGAACGGGTGCACGAGCAGTGTCTGCTGAGTGAGTCCACATTTGCACGACCCGCCTGCCAGATCCCGAGAGCAGGGATTGACTTGTTCTTTTTTTTTTTTTTTAAGATTTATTTATTTATTTCTCTCTCCTTCCCCCACACCCCGGTTGTCTGTTCTCTGTGTCTATTTGCTGCATCTTCTTCTTTGTCCACTTCTGTTGTTGTCAGCGACATGGGAATCTGTGTTTCTTTTCGTTGCATCATCTTGCTGTGTCAGCTGTGTGGGTGGTGCCATTCCTGGGCAGGCTGCTCTTTCTTTTGTGCTGGGCGGCTCTCCTTACAGGGCGCACTCCTTGCGCGTGGGGCTCCCCTATGCGGGGACACCCGTGCGTGGCACGGCACTCCTTGCGCACATCAGCACTGCGCATGGGCCAGCTCCACATGGGTCAAGGAGGCCTGGGGTTTGAACCGCGGACCTGCCATGTGGTAGACGGACCCCCTTACCATTGGGCCACGACTTGTTCATTCTTGTGAACCCAGAACAAGCCAGGGGCAGGTGTGCAGAAGGCATTCAGCCCACGCTGGCTGAGGTCCTTAGAGACGGCGGGTGGTGCCAGGGACGGCTGCTGTCAAGGAAGATGTGTGCTGCCTAAGGCGGGGGTCCTCTGGGGACCCTGCCGTTGACCAGGACCAGTCACTCTGGGGCTCGGTAATTCTGCCCTCCTGGTGATGGGACCCCCGCCTGCATCTCTCCCCCCCAGACTTCGAACTCCTTGGGGCCCGGCCCAGCCAGGGCACCTGCCTCCTCTCTGCACCCGCTCTTCCTGATTCTGTCCACGCTGCACCCTGCTCCTAGGCCGGCCAGTCTACTGGCACTCAGGCTGGCCCTCGTGTGGCGAGAACTCCGAGCCCACGGACTGGCAGCCGGGGCCAGGGGTCGCGCGTGAGGGCAGCTGAGAGGGGGCTCGTGCTGGCGTGGCGGGGGGGCAGAGAGTCCGTCCCCGCCAGGAGGAAGCGGAAAGAGGCTGGGTGTCAGCCCCAAGCCGTCAGGAGACAGGGGAGGCACCTGAGGAGAGGGGAGGAGGCCAGGAGCCGCCCAGGGTCGGGGCAGGACCCCGGGGAGGGCCGTGTCCTGGGCGGAAGCGCCCGACGCCTCGCCGCCAGCAGCACGGGCCACCCGCCGAGCCCAGGCCTGTCCCTCGTGCTGCTAAAGCCACAGTCCAAGGAAGGACACCCAGCTCTGCCCTCACCTGCTCCGGGCCACAGAGCCACACGTAGGTGACGTCTGCTGCTACAGCACTCAACGCTAAATGGTGGAAAATCAACTGTTTCTACTACCTAAACTGTACAATCAGAAAATACACCTAACTTCAGTAGAAAAGAAAATGTCCTGTTAGCTATGTGACAGGATATGAACATTAATGTTTAAATGTATAAAATACCAACATTCGGTTTTGCTTGTGTTTTGAAGCCACTCTATTAAAGCTCTAAGCCAATGGACAGCCCCACTTAGACTCAAACCGAAATCTTTTTGCCCAGGGATCCTGCTTCCTGAAACACCCGAGGGCCAACATTTCAGACTCCTGGTAATAGAAAGCCTCCCAGCGGTTCCAACAGAGACGTGTCTGTGCCACTTACTGGCTTAATGCTGTGAGTGACGAGCCACACCATAAAGATTCTTGAGCTCACTTGGACCCCACTCACAAGCACAGAAGTAGGCACAATTCCTGAAAGAGAAAGACAAGTCAACTACTGCCCCAACGGCAAATTTTTTAAAAATTAAAATTAAAGCAAAACTCACCAATTAAGCAGTGAACTATCTGTAAGCAAACAAAAAAAAAATTACAAGTCAATAGCATAAAACATAAAATAAATCCCTGTTGACTTGGAATTAAATCAGTCCATAGGTGGTACAGAACCAAACTGGACGGATTTTGCCCAACAAATAGATTTTCAAACCAATATTACAACAACAGAAAAACAGCATGACGGAAAACTTACCTCAAGCAAGGCAAATGTTTGGAAAAACTTAAGTGTCTTCTGAATACTTTTATATAAACCTCTGTGTGTTCTTTTTTCCATATAAAAACGTACCATGGCAATGGCTAGAACCAACCACCTAGAGAAAACAAAAGTATTCTATGAAGTTCTATCAAAATTAATACGATTGGACTTCCTGGAAGGCCACAATTAACAGAGTTAACAACATATCTGTTTTATCATGCTCTTAGCTCATTATTCTATTTCATTTTTCAAAAGCCCACAGGAAAAAAATGAAGAATGTTATTTTTACGCTGGATCTTCAGTGGGATGAATGGAATATATTGGAGACCAACTGCATATGAACCTACAACAATGTCCACTATATTTTTGGTTTCAGTCAATAAACCAAGGGACTGTAGAAATTGGGTTTATGTACCAAAAATGAGATGATCGTAAAATATTTAATATTACATAAAGGTAACTTGAGATACAAAGCTGTCAAACACTATACGTGAATAAATATATACTTTATACAAATACATAATCACATATAGGTATCCAAAGCATAAATAGAAATCTTCACTAAGAAGCATTAATTTTTGCATCGTTATCACTAAATAAAAATGACTGCTGGGCCCAGAAGGGCTACATACAAGTCAGACATGAGCCTGTTTTCAAGGAGTTTGTTTTTAAAAAGAAAAACCACATATGCCATCGCTTTTCCATTTATATTTGTACATTCGATACAGATATTGTTGTGGGCTTTTCACCCGACAGGCCCTAAGGAGAGGTTATTTCTTCCATTTTCCCCAGCAATCCGAAAAGCCCCTTTACATTGTCAAAAGCTGCCTCCTCTTTAACTTCTTTTTAGCCTTTAATAATACACAGTGACCAGATGGGAACTTCCGCGAAGATGGAGAACCAGGAAGCCACGGGACTCTCTTCTCCAGAAGAATGGCTGGAGGACAGGCCGACGCAGCCTAGAAGAAGGTCCTCCAGGGCTTAGGGCAGCAGGTGAAGGCGGGACACGCCCAGAGAGCGGGACAAGGCGGGGAATCGCCACGCGCAGCCGGCACCCACCCACACTAAAGACACTTGAGGATCCTCAGGCCTCTGGGCCAGCTGCAGATGAGGGGGCTCCAGGGACCCACCACCCCAGGAAAGGGGAGAGAGACAGGCACAGCCTAAGGCCAACCCAGCTCCTGACCCCAGGTCTGGTCCCCTGTGTCCAGGAGCCCTTCCAGGTCAGGTGGGGCCACCATTGTTGGCCTTGGAGCCCAAAAGGGGCTAAAGATACACGACCTCCAATCTCCTCCTCTACTAGCGGGGATTGCCTGCTGAGGACCCAGAGGGGAGTGGAAATATTTCCAATCCCAGAAAAGGAGAGGGGTTCCAGAAAAGGCTGGAGAACCATCTCAGAGAAAGCTGGAATCACAAGGCTCCCAGCCTCCAGACGGGAAGCTCTAGGCTCCCACCAGGCACTGAACCGAGAGCTGCCAAAGAGCGTCGTCTGCTGGCAGACCACGGAGGTGCATGCGAGAAAATGAAAGACAAGGAAGAGACTCTTTCCAGCCTTTCCAGCTGCCTCCCCAAGGCCCTCGGAAGCTGGTCTGCAGCCCATTACTGGGTCCAGAGCCTAGTTTAGAGCAACCAGCAGGGACAAGCCTAACAATCCAGGTGAAGCTAAGGATCAAAGAGCAGTGGTAAGACACAGCCTCCTGTCACTAAATCCCTACAAAAGAGAAAGAAATTGAGCATCTGAGTAAAGTACATCCTAAACAGATGCCTAGATATCAGCAACATGGCCAAAGAAAAGGAATATATCAAAGCCCCAGAAGAGACAGGATTGGAGATAACTAATTAGCGATATATGCAAAAATTTTTTAAATCAAATGAATGACTTGAAAGATAACATGGCTAAAGAGATAAATGACATCAAGAAGACATTGAGGGAAGCAGACTTGGCTCAACAGAGCATCTGCCTACCACATGGGATGCTCACAGCTCAAAAAGAAAAAGACAGGAGAAAGGTCTGGAGGAGAGTATAGAAGAAAGAATAGCAGAAAGGATAACCAAAAGAGTAAAAAGACAGACAAAAAATAAGATACAATAAAAGAAAACCAAATAATTAAATGATGAAAGTAAATAATGCATTTACAGTAATACCACTGAATTTGAATGGATTAAACTTCCCAATACAAAGATACGTGCTAACAGAATATATAAGAAAAATATGAGCCATCATATGCTGCTTACAAGAACCTGACTTTAGACCCAGGGATACAAACTGGCTGAAAGTGAAAGGTTGGAAAAAGATACTCCATGCAAATAGTAATCAAAAAAGAGCAGGAGTGGCTATACTAATATCAGATAAAACAGACTTTAATGAAAAAAGTTATGAGATACAAAAGACCATTATATATTAATAAAAGGGACAATCCACCAGGAAGATATAATAATCATAAATATCTATGTACCTAACCAGGGTGGCCCAAAATACACGAGACAAACTATGGCAAAACTGAAGGGAGAAAGAGACATCTCTACAATAATTGCTGGAGACTTCAACACCTCACTCACATCATTAGGTAAAACAACTAGACAGAAGATCAACAAGGAAACAGAGAACTTGAATATAAGAGAGTTAGACCTAACAGACATATACAGAACACTGTACCCAAACTCAGCCGGTTGTACATTCTTCTCAGGTGCCCATGGATCTTTCTCCAGGACAGACCACAAGTTAGGGCACAATGCAGCTCTCAATTAATATAAAAAGATTGAAATTAAAGCACTTTTTCAGATCACAGTGGAATGAAACTGCAAATCAGTAACAGGAAGAAAGTAAATGTGCAAATGTGTGGAGGCTGAAAAACCATTCCTAAATGATCAGTGGGTCAAAGAAGAAATTACAAGTGAAATCAGTAAATATATTGAGACAAATGAAAACGAGAACACAACTTATCAAAACTTACGGGATACAGTGAATATCCTCTTGAGAGGGAAATTACAGCCCTAAAAACCTATATTAAAAAAAGAAGAGCTAAACTCAAAGACTTAACAACTAGAGAAACTGGAAAAGGAACAAGAAACCAAACCCAAAGCAAACAGAAGGAAAGAAATAGTAAAGATTAGAGCAGAAGTAAATGAAACTGGAAAAAAACAACAACAAAATCAACAAAATCAAAAGCTGGTTCTTTGAGAAGATCAATAAAATTGACAAACCCCTAGCTAGACTAACAAAGAAAAAAAGAAAGAAGATACAAATAATTGCAGTCAGAAATGAAAGGGGAGAAGTTATGACTGATGCCACAAAATTAAAAAGGATCATAGGAGGATATTATGAGAAAATGTATGCCAATAAACTAGACAACCTGGATGAAATGGACAAATTCCTAGAAACACACAAACGACCTACACTGACATTACAAGAAATACAAGAACTTAATAAGCCAATTTCATTTAGAGAGATTGAATCAGTCATCCAGAATCTCCCAGGAAAGAAAAGTCCAGGACCAGATGGCTTCACCAAGCACTTTGAAAAGAATTAACACCAATTCTGTTTAAACTCTTCCAAGAAATAAAGAGGATGTAAAATTACCCAACACACTTTATAAAGCCAACATCACCCTAATACCAAAGCCAGATAAAGATACTAGAAGAAAATTACAGACCAATCTCTCTAATGAACACAGATGCAAAAATTCTCAACAAAATACTTGCAAATTGAATCCAACAGCATATCAGAAGCCTTACACATCATGACCAAATGGGATTTATTCTTGGTATGCAAGGCTGGTTCAACGTAAGAAAATCAATCAATTAATACACTACATTAACAAACTGAAGGATAAAAGCCACGTGATAATCTCAAGGCAGAAAAGGCACTCAACAAATTCCAGCATCCATTTTTGATAAAAACACTTCAAAAAAATAGAAGGAAAATTCCTCAATCTGTAAAAGGCATAGACAAAAAACCCACAGCCAATGTCATACTCAATGGGGAAAGGTTGAAAGTTCTCCTTCTAAGATCCAGAACAAGAGAAAGTACAATTCTCCCTGTCTGCAGATGACATGATCCTGTATTTAGAGAATTCGAGTATGCATGACAAAGCTACTTCAGCTAACAAATGAGTTCAGCAAAGTGGCAGGATACAAGATCAACACACAAAAATCAGTAATGTTTTGTACACTAGTACTGAACAATCTGAGGCAGAAATCAGGGGGGAAATTCCATTTACAATAGCAAAAAAAAAAACAAAACTCAAATACCTAGGGATTAATTTAGCCAAAGAAGTACAGGACCTATATGAAGAAAACTACAAAACAATGCTAAAAGAAATATTTAAAAAACCTAAACAAATGGAAAGACATTCCGTGTCCACGGATTGGAAGAATATTGTGAAAAATGTCAATCTGACCCAAACTGATTTATAGTTTCAATGCGATACCAATTAAAATTTCAACAGCCAACTTCACAGAATTCTAAGGTAATTGCCAAATTCATTTGGAAGGCAAAGTGCACCAAAATAGTCAATAGCATTCTAAAAAAGAAGAGCAACTTGGGAGGAATTTCATTGCCTGACCTTGAAACATATTACAAAACTCTAGTGGTCCAAACAGCATGGTACTGGCATAAAGATAGATGCATCAATCTGTGGAACAGAATTGAGAATCCAGAAGTAAACCCTCACCTTTACAGTCAACTGGGTTTTTTTTTTTGTTTGTTTGTTTTTTTAAGATTTATTTATTTCTCTCCCCTTCCCCCCCACCCTGGTTGTCTGTTCTCTGTGTCTATTTGCTGCGTCTTTGTCCACTTCTGTTGTTGTCAGTGGCACGGGAATCTGTGTTTCTTTTTGTTGTGTCAGCTCTCCGTGTGTGCAGCGCCATTCCTGGGCAGGCTGAGCTTTCTTTGGCGCCGGGCGGCTCTCCTTACGGGGCGCATTCCTTGAGCGTGGGGCTCCCCTATGCAGGGGACACCCCTGAGTGGCAGGGCACTCCTTGCGCGCATCAGCTCTGAGCATGGGCCAGCTCCACACGGGTCAAGGAGGCCTAGGGTTTGAACCGCGGACCTCCCACGTGGTAGACGGACGCCCTAACCACTGGGCCAAGTCCGCTTCCCTCAACAGGTTTTTGATAACCCTGCCAAGTTCATGTTAATGGGACAAAACTGTCTCGTCAATAAATGGTATTGGGACAACTGGATACCATAACCAAAAGAATGAAAGAGTACCCCTCTCTCACTCCCTATACAAGAATCAACTCAAAATGGATCAAAGACCTAAATTTAAAAGCCAGGACCATAAAACTACTAGAAGATAATATAAGGAAACATCTTAAAGATCTTGTGGTAGGTGGTGGTTTCTTGGACCTTACACCCAAAGCACATGCAACAGAAGAAAAATATAGATAAATGGGACCTCCTCAAAATTAAACACTTTTGCACCTCCCAGGACTTTCTCAAAAGGTGAGAAGGCAGCCCACTCAATGGGAGAAAATACTTGGAAATCACAGGTCAGATAAGGGTTTAATATCCAGGATATATACAGATGTTGCAACTTGACAATAAAAAGATAAACGACCCAATTAAAAAATGCGCAAGGGTTGAATAGACATTTGTCCAAAGAAGAAATACAAATGGCAAAAAACACAAGGAAATGCTCGGCATCACTAATGATTAGGGAAATGCAAATCAAAACGACAATGAGATACCATTTCATACTTACCAGAATGGCCACTATTAAAAAGACAGAACTACAAGTGTTGGAGAGGATGTGGAAAGATAAAAACATTTCTTCACTGCTGGTGGGAATGGAGAATGGTACAGCCACTGTGGAGGACTGTTTGGCAGTTCCTAAAGAAGCTTAATTTAGACTTGTCACATGACCCTGCAATACCACTACTGGGTATATACCCAGAAGAACTGAGAGCAGTGACACAGACATCTGCACACCGACGTTCATAGTGCCATTCACAATTGCCAAAAGTTGGAAACAACCCAGGTGTCCATCAACAGATGAATGGATAGACAAACTGTGGTGTATTCATACAATGAAATATTATGTAGCTGTAAGAAGAAATGAAGTCGCAAAGCATATGACAACATGGATGAAACTGGAGGACTTTATGTTGAGCGAAGCAAGCCAGACACAAAAGGACAAATACTGTATGACTGTTACTATGAACCAAATATATTACACAACATATATGATTGAAAAAAATATATATGTATCCAGTACATTTAATTGAGAAATGTATGTTTTTATTCAACTGTGTTTTTTCTTTTTAAATTATTGTTTATATTTTCAACTGTTAAATGCACAAAATAAAGTTAAAAAAAAAATACATGGTGGTGACAAGTCTCTATCCAGGACTTATGGATCAGTTTCTCCAGTGTCCAGTTAGACGGATTTGCAAATAAATCCTTTTGCAGTTGTAACTTTTTCACTAGCACGCATCGAATGGGCAGGTGGCTTTAAAGGACGCCTGGTTGGACACAATGAGCAACCAGCAGGCAAGCCCTGCGACCCAACTCCCCCTGCACACGTCCAGCGTCTGGCGGAGCTCTGTGGGCGATGGCAAGTGTGTCCCACGCAAGGAGCACACGTGCAGGTGTGGCCTGATGCACAGGCACACTCAGCCCCAGGGACCTGCGGTCAGGAGAGAGGGACCCCCAGCCCACGACTGAGCTCAGCCTGCCCTGAAACCACGGTGCGGGCCGGCTCCGAGTGCCACGAGAGGAGCTGCGACAGTGCCTTGTGTACGTGAACTATGAGACATTTAAAAAGGTGTGGGTAGTGCGCTGTCCAAAAGTGTGCAGGGCACAGGTGGAGGTCAGTGGCTGAGCGCCTGCCTTGCATGCACAAGGTCCCAGGTTCAATTCCCAATTCCTCAAAAAAAACCAACAAAAACAACGTCTGGAGGCCACTGTGTCCAGGGAGAAAATCCTCACCCAGAGACTTGCAGCTGCTTGCCCTAGACCCTGACATAGGACCAAGGCCTCCTCACTGCTCCCCCACCACTCCTGGACCCCACGGGAGCACATACGCCTGAGCCAACCCCGAGTCCAGTGCAGGGCTGAGCTGTGGAGGAGTCTGAAATCCCCCAGGTCCAAGTCCCCATGCTGCTTCTAACAAGAAAACAACAAGCCTAAAAAGATGTTTTAGCTCACATTCTCCATAGGTATGTGTCCGTTTTTTAGGTGAATCCAAATCAAATTTTTACGAATGATAAACGTAAGAGGTAACTAACCTACCAAACAGTTCATCCGTGGACTCATTTAAAAGTCAAGGCTTCTGCATTTTTAAATATCATCATACAAAAATTCAGTCCATGCGTTAGAACATTGTTACAAATGTCACCTGTTTTCAAAGGTGGCAGTATTGTGCCAACCTAGTTTGGTATCACGATAATGTGGCAAACGCAATCTGTTCGAAATAAAAGAAATGAACAGGGGAGCCAGTGGCTCAGTGGCTGAGAGCCGGCTTCCCACATATGAGGTCCCAGGTTCAATCCCCCGCCAGTACCTCAAAAAAATCAAAATAAAAAGAACAGACCCAGAGGTCAGGAACAACAACGGACCATCTCTTCTAAGCTATCTGCTCTTCCACAAATGTGGCCAGGAACAACCCAGGCGGAGCTCGCGCCACGCCTGCCACCCAAGGATGACAGTCTCCCCAGACGCCCTTCGTCCATCAGTTCGGTACTTGTAATCAAGGAAACCAAAAAAACCAAAAGCAATTGGAATTTCTGTGATTAGGAATCCTTTCCTGGAAAGTTCTGTTTCCTTAAAATCACCAGGGCTATTTATTAAATGAACCCAAATGGATACACTCTGTCCCTGATAAAGCCGACTCTTGGGGAAAAATAAACATGCGCCCCCCATGTGGAAGCTGTCTTGCGTCCTTGCCTAATTCATTTCTTCATCCACTCATGCTCAGGTTTATTAATATTTACTGCGAAGCCAAATGCCGTGCTGGACGCTGGGGAGCTAGAACCAAGCGAGCTCTTCCTCAAGGAACCCTTCAGTACGTGGGGACAGAGCATGCCACAAGAGGTGCAGCTGGCCCCTGCTCAGCAGGCAGCCGCAGTTTATGACACTCAACATCTCAACATCGTACGTCTTTAAATTAAATTGTAGGATCATTCAAAACTACATTTTACGACTTTACCCTAATTTCAGTACCTGACAACCTAACATGGTTCAACATCTGTCCAAATGATCATTCCCAGCAAACGTGGAAATTCGAGTTTTCCCACGGCATCATAAAACCATCTCTGCCATCTTCACCAACCTTTTCGCAGCTACCCACTGCACTCAGCACACGCTACATCGAAATAAAAACCATAAGTCCATGCTATACTGTACATTATTTAATAAATATATCACAACTGCACCAACGCGTCCGCACGGGAAAGTTGTTTTTATTTTCAATTCAGGCTCAGGATCCCCTAGGTAAGTACCCCTGCTCTAAAATATGCAAGCATTCATTCAAGAACCATCCAGGGAGAGCTCACGCTCTAACGGGGACAATACCCAATCAACACACCGGCATCGCTGACTGCCATCAGCTGAGCTGCCTGGTGGGGCTGGGGCCAGGGCGCTCTGTACGAAAGGAGGCAGGGAAAGCCACTCGCCAGTGCGCGAGGCAAGGAGGACAAATACAGGTGTTTTCTACATTCATGATGTTTTATTGTTTTGCAGACTATTTAAAAATTAATCAGCACTCCAAAGTTCTGCTAAATGAACAAAACGAACCCTGGCAACCCTGGGCCCCCACCCAGGGTTTTTGCCCCAATTTCCCGGGCTCGACTTCCCCACCTGAGTGACCCGGATCCGCCCACACCTACTCAGGCAAGGCTCTGGGGCCCCTCAGGCCGGTCTCCTCCAAGTTCACTTGAAATCCCGCTCCTTCACATCTCAACCCCTCTAAAAAGCCTCTAAACAGTTACATGGATTATTTCAAGTAAGTTCCCCCTGCCCTTATAAACAGATGAAAAGACAAGGTCCCTTTTCAATTCCGACTGGCAAGGTCAGGCTCCTGGGGAGGGGAGGAAGGCTCAGAACCAAGAGCCAGCCTTGCCAGGGCTGCCTGGGAGGGAAGAAACCTGCTTCTCCAAACCTGGTCGGAAGAAAGTTCCAGGAGCAGCAGCTGGGAAAGGCGGGCGGGCTGGCAAGGCCCAGGCGAAGGCCCAGGCCCAGGCGACGGCCGCACCGAGGGCTGCCAGCAGAGCTGGCGCGCTGGATTTTCACGTTCCAGACGTAACCTGGCCTTGGGGACGGGGAGTGGAAGGAGAGGGCAGGCGCTCAGTGAGCGCACCCCCAGGACCGACCCCCAGGCCCAGGGCGCGGCGGGAACCGCAGCAGAAGGCCCCACGGCCGGCCACGCGCGCTGGCCACGCGGCTGCGCCCTCCTCGCCGGGCGGAGCAGCCCGCTCCCCCGCAGGCCGGGGCTCTCGGGGCCTCCTGGGGCCTGTCCGCTCGCCACGGCCCCTCCTCGCAGGGCTGGGACGGCTGGAGCCGAGGGCGCAGCACAGGGGCAAACCCCCAGTGGGCCGGACCTCCGCGGACCGCACAGGCCGGGAGCCGCCGCAGGCTCGGTCCTGCCCACCCGCCCGGGGGGCCTTCTAGGGGCCCCGGAGAGAGTAAGCCCGGACCTGCCCCCGACTTTGTGCAGGTTAACACTACTTTAAAACAAGAAGGGAAAGAACTTTTAAAAAACAAGGCGACTAGGACGCGGAGCGGCACCTTCCCAGGGCTCGTTGGCAGGCCTGTGCAGGGCGACAGTCCCCGTGTGACCCCAGCGGGCGAGTCATACCGCAGGGGAAAAAAATTGGGGATCGGTCCCAGGCCACGGGGACGAAGGCGCTGGCCGCGAGGGCCCTGCGGCGACAAGGCAGGGTTTTCAAAGCTCGTCCCGGAGGGAGACGCCCGCGGCGCACGGAGACCCACGAAAAAACAAACCGGCTGCGGGGACGCGGGCCCCAGGAAGGAGCCGGTCCCCACGCGCGGCGGGGCAGAGCGCCGGCGGCCCCGCATTCCGGCCCGGGCCGTACTTACCCGCGCCGCGCGCGCACCGTATTAGGCAATGCCCGCGCCGCCCGCCCCCGGCCCAGGCGCCCACCCCGGCCCGAGCCCAGCGCAGGCGCCCGCCCTCGCACCCTCTCCAGGCGCCCAGCCTCGGCGCCTCCCGCGCCCACCAAACGCGCCCGCCCGCGGGCCGGTGCGGGGCAGCACGGCAGGGAGGCCGGGGCTGCCGGGGCCGGCGCGCACGTACCCCGCGGTCATGGCGACGTTGTAGAGCGTGAGCCACACGCTGGCCGCCAAGCCCCGGCGCCGCCGCCGGCCCGCCGCCTCCCGCTCCTCGCCCGCCTCCGCGGCGCCGCCCGGGCCGCCGTCCTCCTCGCGGGCCGCCATGGCCACCGCGCCGGGCACGGGCGGGAGGGCACCCGGGCCAGCGCGCGCAGCTCCGCCGCAGGCCGCCGACTGCCGGCACCTGGCGCGCCCCGCCAGCTGCCCGCCCCCGGCCCGCCCCCGGCCCGCCCCGGCCCTCGCCCCCCCCCCCCCCGACCCGCCCCGGCCTCCGCCCCCCGACCCGCCCCGGCGCGCCCCCGGCCTCCGCCCCCGGCGCGCCTCCGACCCCCTCCCCCGGTCGCGGGGGCGCTCCCAGCCAGTCCCCGTGCGTCCTCGGCTGCGCTCCCCTCCGGGCCCCTCCCGCCCGCCCCCAGCCCTCGGGGCGCAGGTCAGCCCCCGTGACGCCCCGCGCCCGGGCGAGGCAGGTGCGGCGGGGCGCACGCCGGGGTCGGGGGCGCGGGCGGGCGCGGGGCGCAGGGAGCCCTCCGCCCAGCCAGAAGGCCGCGCGCGGGGCAGGGCGCCGAGGCCCGGGGAGGGCGCGCCCCCCTGCCCGCCCCCCCAGGCCCACGCCGCTCCCCCCGCCTCGTGTCACTCGGGCAGCCTGCGCTCGCGGCGCCGCGGTTTCGCACCCGTGAGTGCGGTACCGCTCACAGCGTCGCTGTAGGGCAGCGTGAGGTTGCGGGAAGTCGTCCTGAAGTCCTGCGGGCCGAGGCGGCCCACACCCGCGCCTTCGCCCTGTCCGGAGGCGCGAACCCGCGGCCGGCGGGAGGCCTCTGCGGCGCGGGCGGCGCGGGCGGCTTGGAGCCTGCGCGGGCCACGGGCGGGAGGCGCGCGCCCCGGAGCGCCCCGGGGTACCCGGGCAGCCCCACGCGCGGCGGCGGGTTGGAGAACGCCCCGAAGGGGAGAGAACGGGACCAGGTCCACGCGGACCGCTCCGGCGCTGGGCGCTGAGGCCTGCCCTGGGAACTTGGAATTCCCCGATCAAGACTCCCCGAGGAAAAAGGCGAGGAAGCAGGGCTGGGGCTGGGGGCCGCGTCACGCCTGGGGAAGAAACAGTAGCTGAAAATTGTTCGAAATTGATGAAAACTATAATAAACTTTATATACAGATGACTACTTTGTATAATGAGAAAATACTAAGGACTCCACAAAAAAGCTACTAGAACTAATGAGTGTGATTCACAAGGTCTCAAGATACAAGGTCAAGGAGCAGGTATAGCTCAGAGGTTGAGCACCTGCCTCCTAGGTATGAGGTCCTGGGTTCAATCTCTGGTACCTCCTAAAAAATAAAAAATAAAAATTAAAAAAGATACAAGGTCATTCCTTGTTCTTCATACTAGCAAAGAAACAACTGGAGACTGAAGTTGGAAAGGAAGCCACGCGGTGGTTATCAGCCTCCCAAATAAACGAAATGTATGCAGATACCTTTAACAAAGCACGCGCAAGACCTGGGCACTGGAAACGAATGTCGCAGTGAGACGAATGGAAGGAGCCGAGACTGAAGAGCTGTTCCGTGTTCGTGAGTGGACGGGTCAGGTGCGGGCCCAGCAGAGCCCCAGAAGAATTTTTTTTTTTCCAATTTGACAAGCTAACTCTAAAATGTATACAAAAATGCTTAGGCAGAACAAAACTTTATCACATACGTAATTGATTGTTGGATTGAAGAAGCTACAGTTTTCTAGAGTACGGGAAGCGTAAGGAGAGTAGGCAACAAATCACGATTCTGAAGAGAGCACAGCTATAATGCCAGGCTAAATCCATGGGGGGGGGGGGTACAGCCTTGTCCACAAGTGGTGCTGGAACAACTGCTATCCATTATCCACGTGTACAAAAATGAGCCTCAGCCCTTGTCTAACACCATATACAAAGATTCACTTGAAATTCATCATAGCTCTAAATACGAAAGTTAAAACTATAAAAGTAGAAGAAAACAGAATCTTTATGAACTTGAAGGCAAAAAAGGATTTTGTTGCGACAAAAGGGTGGTAATTATAAAAGGAAAAAGATTGGTTTTGATTTTCATCAAAATCTAAAACCTCTTTCTAATGCTTTCTGCTTTAAGAAAGTGAAAATACTGTGTGTGTATTGGGTGACAAGGAACTTCTCAGAATACTTAAAATTCAATTAAAAAACCACAAAAACAAAAATCTCAATTTTTAAAAGCAAGCAAAATATTATAATAGACACTTTCCAAAGGAGATATAGAAATGGCCCGTAGCACATGCAAAGATGCTCAATCTTATTAGTCATTAGGGAAATGTGAATTAAACTCCCAATGAGATGTCACTAAGCAACCACTAAAGTGGCTAATATTTTTAAATGTTGGCAAGGGTGTGGCACAATTGTCGTTCTCTTAATGATTATAGAGAACACCACTTTGGAAAACCATTTAGCAATTTTCTAAAAAGTTAAACATATACTCACCGTATCACCTAGCAATTTCACTCAGGTATTTAACCGAAAGAAATAAAAACGTGTCCACACATACATACCCAAATGCTCATAGCAGCTTTATTTTATAAACACAACAGAAAACTACCCAGGTGTACCTCAACAATACAAATTATAGTATATCCATATGATGGACTGTTGCTCAGCAATAGAGAGGAACAAATTACATCACAATCTTCATGTGGAACAAAGAAGCCAGGCACAAAAGACCATGTAGTGTACGATTGTGTTTACATGAAACTCTGGAAATGGAAAATCTAATCAATAGTGATGGAAAGTAGAGAAATTTTGCCTGCGGGTTTGTGTGGGAGGGGGGTAGAGTGGGAATAGACCTTGGGATCATTTGGGGACAATGTAAATGTTCTCTGCATTGACTGAAGTGGTTAGGCAGTTATTATTTTACATTTATCAAAACCCATCAAACTGAACACATAAAATGGATGCGTTTCTGTATGCGTAAATTATAACTCAGTTGTTTTATAAATGCTATGAATAACTATTTTGAAGTGTAAAATTTACACTATCATTGATCGACAACAAAGTCAAATATTGTGGCAGAATGGGTTTATATTTTGTGATTAATAGTTCCCTTCCAATTAACCCTTTAAAACTTTCCTATAGTATGAGGTATGCCTCATTTTCAAAATGGTCACTTTTCATAAGATGAATATAATGACATTTATTAAAAAGCTTCTTATTTTGAAATAATTCCAAACACAGGACAACTGCAAAAAATATTACAAACCCTATATAGAGAACTCCACCAATTTTAACATTTTGATACCTTTACCATATCCTATCTATCTATCTATCTATCTATCTATCTATCTATCTATCTATCTGTCTATCTATCTGTGATGGTTAGGCTAATGTGTCAACTCGGCCAGGAAATGGTGCTCAATTGTCTGGTCAAGCAAGCACTGGGGTAATTGTAATACAAGGACATTTCATGGACCTTAATCACCAGTGACTGGATTGCATAGATGGCTGGTTATGTCTACAATCAATTGAGGAGATTGTCTCCAGCGATGGGTGACGGGTGACGTCTCAGCCACTCAGTTGAAGGCCTTCCAAGAAGTGATTTCCGCATCAGAGAGAGACTCCCAGCTCTACTTCAGAAAGACAGCCTCTCCTGGGAACTCACTGAGGCGCTTCACTGAGTCCTGGCTTGCAGTCTGCCCTAGGGAATTTGGACTTGGGCATCCCACAGTCAACTTTATAAATCTCATACTATTTACAGATATCTCCTGTCAGCTCTTTTCCCTAGAGAACCGCACCTAATATACTCTTCATCTTCTGAACATTGTAGAGCAAGTTGCACATATCACACTCCTTGAACACGTAATACTTCCTTGTACATTTCATATGAACAAAAATATTCACTTATGTAATCACCTTAAGTGCCTTTATTACATTCCAGAATTTAACATGGATATAACGTTTGCATTCTATATTCCAATTTTTCTCATCCAAATAATGTCCCTTTTAATTTTTTTATTAATTATATATTTTTAAAGATATATAGATCACACAAAACCAATAATGTCCTTTTGAGCCTCTTCTCCATTCTTAGATATCATCCACTATCATGTATTATGTTTTTCATTCCCTCTTTAGTTTATCTCTCTTTAATTGTGAAAACATATATATGATATGAATCTTCCCTTCCCAACCCCTCCCAAGCATAACATGTAGTGGGATGAATCACATTTACAATGTTGCAGATCTCTTACCACCATCTTTTACCAGAACTTTCCCTTCACCCCAAACAGAAATCCTATACTCATTTTGCTTTAGCTCCCTGTTGCCCCTGCCCCCACCCCCAGTAACTTGTACTCTACTTTTGTGTCTATGCATTTGCATATTCTCTGATATTTAACATCCTAAGTCTATAACAATCTCATTTGCTTAGATATCAACTTAACTTTAGCAGCATACATAAACTATTTCCTATATCCCTCCATCTCTCCACCTCTATGTAATTCTTGTCACATAATACATATTTATACATTATGACTCTATAACTATTGATTTACTATCATGTCTTATGCATTTGCCTTTTAGATCTTACAGGAAATAAAAAGTGGAGTTACAAACCAAACATACAGGGAAGCGGACTTGGCCCAGTGGTTAGGGCGTCCACCTACCACATGGGAGGTCCGCAGTTCAAACCCCGGGCCTCCTTGACCCGTGTGGAGCTGGCCCATGTGCAGTGCTGATGTGCACAAGGAGTGCTGTGTCATGCAGGGGTGTCCCCCACGTAGGGGAGCCCCATGCGCAAGGAGTGTGCCCCGTAAGGAGAGCCGCCCAGAGTGAAAGAAAGTGCAGCCTGCCCAGGAATGGCACCACACACAGAGAGCTGACACAAGATGACACAACAAAAAGAAACACAGATTCCTGGTGCCACTTATAAGGATAGAAGTGGTCGCAGATGAACACACAGCAAATGGACACAGAGAACAGACAATGGGGGGGAGGGGAGAGAAATCAATAAAAAAAAAAAAAACATACAATAGTACTGGCATGTATATTTACCCATGTCATTATCTTTACCAGAGACCTTTATTTCTTCCTGTGGCTTCAGTCATTTGTCCAGTGTCCTTTCCTTTCAACTGCAGCGCTCCCTTTAGCATTTCTCGTAAGGCTGACCTCGTGGTGACAAAGTTCCTCCACCTTTGTTTATACGGGAATGTCTTAATCTCTCCCTCATTTCTGAAAGACAGTTTTTCCGAATATAGAACTCTTGGTTGGCAAATTTTTGCTTTCAGCATTTTAAGTATGTCTCCCCACTGCCTTCTTGCCTCCGTGGTTTCCCATGAGAAATCAGCACTTAATCATATTGATGCTCCCTTGTGTGTGACACGTTGCTTCTATCTGTGACTTTCAGAATTCTCTATGATTTTATCTGGCATTCAGTGCTTTGCTCATGACATGGCACAGTGTGGGTCTACTTGGGTTTATCTTTTTGGAGGTCATTGGGTGTCATGGATGTGTATACTCAAGGCTTTTCTTAAATTTGGGAAGTTTTCAGCTATGGTTTCTTTGAATATTCTCTCTGCCCTGTTCTCTCTTCTTCTGGGACTCCCAAGATGCATATATTGATATGTTGATGGTGTCCCACAGATTCCTCAGGCTCCTCTCATTTTTCTTCATGCTTTCCTCATTCTGTTCCTCAGAATCGATTATTTCAATCCTCTTTTCTTCAATTTGATTGGTTCTTTCTTCCACCAGCTCCAATCTGATGTTGAACTACTCTAATGGGTGTGTATTAGTTAGGGTTCTCTATGGAAAGAGAACCAGCAGGAGGTATCTGTAAATATTATGCGATTTTTATAAGAATTGTCTCATGTGACTGGGGATGCTCAAGTCCAAATTCCACAGGGCAGGCTGCACGTGGGGAACTGCATGAAGGCTCTCAGGGATTCTCCAGGAGACGCTGGCTGTCTGAAATTAGAGACGGAAAGACTCTCTTCTGACTACTGAAGTCATCACTTCTTTAAAAGCTTCCAACTAATTGGATGAGAGGTCTCTCATTTCTCAAGGCAATCTCCTCAGTTGATTGTAGATGTCATCAGCCTTAGATGCAACAATTTACTGATTATTTAAGTTCACAAAATGTCCTTGCAGTAGCAATCAGTCCCATACTTGATTAACCAAACACTTGGACACCATCACCTGGCCAACTAGATACAGGAGCCTAACCGTCACAGTCCACCCCCTGTCAACTTGGCAGTCATACACATCATCTTAAACCATACTTAATCTCTAAATAAAAACAAAAGTGGTCACATTTTTCACCTAGCAATACTCAACTATCCTGCATACAACTGGAAATGCACTGAATCTCTCCAGAATAGGGTGCAAGTCCTCAGGTAATCTTCACTTTCAAACTTGATAACCTATAAATTAAATACTATGACATGACCCTAATACAACTTATGTCATATTATAAACAGATAAGATAGGGAAGAAAACTAAGATATTTGCTTTATGTGCATGCACAAAACATAACAAAACATGGAAGAAATATTCATAACCATTACAATCCTTGTTTCTGTAAATGGTCATGTGATCATAATTTGTATTTATCATTACTTAATTCCACTACCTATTCCATGTTCCCTCTACCCTTAGCAAGCACCTCAGCTGGCCATGTTTTTTTGCCTGGTGGGGTGACACAAACTTCTTCCCTGGAGTTTCTGGTCCATTGGCAGTCCTGCCTAGGTTGCGTTGTTGCAATTTTCCATTGACTTTATTTTTATTTTATTTTTTAAAGATTTCTTTTTTATTTATCTCCCCTTCTCCCCCCCCCCCCCCCCCCCCCCGCCCAGTTGTCTGCTCTCTATGTCCATTCACTGTGTGTTCTTCTGTGACCGCTTCTGTCCTTATCAGCGGCACCAGGAATCTGTGTCTCCCCTTGTTGGGTCATCCCGTTGTCAGCTCTCCATGTGTGCCGGCGCCATTCTTGGGCAGGCGACACTTTCTTTTGACTGGGCGGCTCTCCTTACAGGGTGCACTCCTTGCATGTGGGGCTCCCCTACATGGGGGACACCCCTGCGTGGCAGGGTACTCCTTGTGTGCATCAGCACTGCTCATGGGCCAGCTCCACACGGGTCAAGGAGGCCCGGGGTTTGAACCACGGACCTGGCATGTGGTAGGCAGACGCCCTAACCACTGGGCCAAGTCTGCTTCCCACCAAGTTCGCTTGCCTCCATTGACTTTAAACACAGAATGTGGTAAGAGGAACCCTAAGGGAGTTTCCATGCAAACTCTTCTTTACCTCCATTGTGTAGGTACAGTCCTATTTCCCCTTGATAGTCAGGATCAATCACGCCAGCCAGTACAGTAATTCCCTTCTTTGCCTGTTGATTCAGAGACATGAAGAGTTCAAAATGGCCAGGTGTCAATCTTAACTTCCAGTTCAGTGGAATCATTGTTGTCTTTCTGGGTAGAAGCACTCCTCCTTTTGGAACTAAGACCTGTAGACCAGCAGAGTTTAAGATGGCAGAGAGAAAAGAAAAACTTTTTTAGTAGATCACTAGGGGTAATAGTGAGATCATTCCCATTTCCACCCTTGATTCCTGGACCTGTGAATCCTGGCTATGGGAGAAACAGCACCGTAGAGTGGACGCTGATTTAGAGCATACACAGCCTCCTGGAGAACACTGCCCCAGCCCTGCAAGGTATTGCTACCTAGTTGGCACCATAATTGAGTCTTCAAAAGGTCATTCCACCATTCTATCAATCCAGCTGCTTCAGGATGATGGGGAACAGGTAAAACCAATGAATTCCATGAACATGTGCCCATTTCTGCACAGCACTTGCTGTGAAATGGGTTCCTCAGTGAGAAACAATTCTGTGTGGAATGCCATGATGCTAAGATATTCGGTAAGTCCACAGATGGTAGTTTTGGAGGAAGCATTACATGCAGGGAAGGCAACCCATATATATGTTTCTATTCCAGTTAGAACAAATCGTTGCCCCTTCCATGTGGAAGTGGTCCAATGTAGTCAACCTGCCACCAGGTAGCAGGCTGGTCACCTCGAGGAATGGTGCCATATCAGGGGCTGAGTGTGGGTCTCTGCTGCTGGCAGACTGGGCACTCAGCAGTGGCTGTAGCCAAGTCAACTTTGGTGAGGGGAAGTCCTTGTTGCTGAGCCCATGCATAACCTCCATCCCTACCACCATGGCTACTTTGTTCATTAGCCCACTGGGCAATGACAGGAGTGGCTGGGGAAAGAGGCTGAGCATTAGCCACAGAATGGGTCATCTTATCCACTTGATTATTAAAATCTTCCTCTGCTGAAGTCACCCTCTGGTGAGCATTCACATGGGAAACTAATATTTTCACGTTTTCTGTCCACTCAGAAAGGTCTAGCCATATGCCTCTTCACCAGACCTCTTTGTCACCAATTTTCAATCATGTTCCTTCCAAATCCCTGACCATCCAGCCACACCATTGGCAACAGCCCATGAATCAGTGTATAAACGCACATCCAGTCATTTCTCCTTCAAAGAAAAATGAACAACCAGGTGCATTGCTTGAAGTTCTGCCTACTGGGAGGATTTGCCCGCACCACTGTCCTTCAGGGATGTCCCAGCTGCAGTACTGCCACCGTCCACTTTCGGGTGGTACCTGTGTATCATGCAGAACCATCTGTAAACCAGGCCCAAGTTTTCTCTTCCTCAGTCAACTGATTATAAGGGACTCCCCAAGAGGCCATAGCTGTGGGCTGGGGAAGAGAAGGTAAACGGCAGGGGTGGTGACCATGGGCACTGGGCCATTCTTCATGTAACTTACTTGTGCCTTCAGAACCTGCTTGAGCCCTCTTATATACCACTTCCACTTTTTTATGGGGTGCTGCTGTGCCCACCCAACTTTATGGTTTGTGGGTCAGACAATACCCAGCTCATGACAGGCACCTCAGGTCTCATGGAAACTTGATGGCCCATGGTTAAACCTTTAGTCCCTACTAAGGCCCAGTAGCAGGTCAAAAGGTATTTCTCAAAAGGAGAGGAGTTATCTGCAATGGATGACAGGGCTTTGCTCCAAAGTCCTAAGGGTCTGAATTGTGATTTTCCTGTAGGGGCCTGCCAAAGGCTCCAGACAGCATCTCTCTTTGCCACTGACACCATTGGATCTGCTGGATCATATGGCCCAAGTGTTAGTGCAGCTTACGCAGCAGCCTATACCTGTCACAGAGCCTCCTCTTGTTACAGTCTCCACTCAAAACTAGCAGCTTTTCTAATCACTCAGTAAGTGGCTTGGACAAATATGTTGTCTTCAATATCCAGAGGCAAGCTAGACATTGTACTTGTTTTGTTTTGTTTTTTTTTTTTGGTCATAGGAGGGGCCAGATGCAACAGCTTATCCTTCACTCTAGAAGGGATATCTCGATATGCCCCACACCACTGACACCTAGAAATTTCACTGAGGTAGAAGGCCCCTATATTTTTGTTGGATTTATCTCCCATCCTTTCCCATGCAAATACTTTACCAATTAGTCTAGAGTGTTTGCTACTTCTCTCTCCACAAGGTCCAATCAACCCAATATCATCAATATAATGGCCCAAGGTGATGTCTTGGGGGAGGGAGAGACGCTCAAGGTCCTTGTGGACAATATTAGGATGTAGGGTTGGAGAGTGAATATCCTTTGAGGTAGGACATAAGGTGTATTGCTGGCTTTGCCAGCTGAAAGCAATTTGTTTCTGAAGGTCTTTACTAATTTCAATAGGAAAAAAAGCAATTGCCAGATCAATAGCTACATACCAGGTACCAGGGGATATGTTGATTTGCTCAAGCAGTGATGCCACACCTGGAACTGCAGCTGCAATTAGTCACCACATGGCTGAGTTTATGATAATCCATTGTCATCCTCCAAGATCTATCCATTTTTTGCACAGGCTAAATAGGAGAGTTGAATGGGGATGTGCTGGGAATCACCACCCCACATCCATCCTTCAAGTCCTTGATAGTGGTGGCACTGATATCTCTGCAATCCCTCCAGGAATCCAGTATTGCTTTTGATTTACTATTTTGTTAGGGATGGGTAGTTCTAGTGTCTTCCACTTGGCCTTTCCTACCATAGTAGCCCTTACCCCACAAGTCAGGGAACCAATGTGGGGTCTGCCAGATGCTGAGCATGTCTATTTCAATTATTCACTCTGGAACTGGGAAAATAACCACACACTCTGAACCCACGATGAGATGTACCGAAGCTAAAATTCCATTGATCACCTGACTTCCATAAGCCCCTACTCTGTCTGGTGGACCACAGTGACATTTTGGATCTCCTGGAATTAATGTCACTTTTGAGCCAGTGTCTAATAATCCCTGAAATACCTGATCATTTCCTTTTCCCCAATGCATAGTCACCCTGGGGAAAAAGCTGTATGTCTCTTTGGGGAAGGCTGGGAGGAAGATTAATAGCATAATTTCTTGGCAGTTTAACAGGGTCCTTCCCCAAGGGGACCTGGCCTTCCTCGTTCAAGGGGCTCCAGGTCTATAAACTGTCTCAAGTCTTGAAATTGATTGGGAGGCCATGACTCTCTGTTTCTGTAATTCAAGTTAGACTTTTGTTTATACAGATCAAGTAGGAATTTAGTAGACTGCCCATCTGTTTTACTTCTAGGCACTACATAATGCACTGGCAGTACCACAGCTCTCTGTAATTCAGACTCTCTTGATGGCTGCTTTGAGTCTGCTGTCCATTGTGGTAGCCACGCCCACCTTGTCTTTGGCCATTAAGTGCTGCTACTTGGCTTCTGCCAACCAGGGATCCAATCGTCCCCGCAGTGCTTAAGGATTCTAATTCTCTGACATCAGTTCCCATGGTAATATCTGACCTACAGCGAAGAGCAACCACAGAGTGCTTCAGGGAAGACCGAGTTAGTCCTACAAGCTTATTCCTCACAGTCCTGGTGAAAGGCGTGTCCTTTGAACATTCCTGGGGTGGGTGGGCAGGTCTTACAGGATAAATCCACTCCAGCATTCCATCTCTCTAGTCCTGTAGATTCTCTCATTTGCAGTATACTGGGGCAGTTCTGGCATTTGACCTCAGGTAACCCAGTCACTTTTTGGTCCTTGTTTCAGCCAACCACCCGACCAAACTGTTAGAGCCCTTCCTATCCCCTCAAGCTACAACACGGAATCTAGAATCTCTGCTTGGTGGGCCCATGTCAATAATTTCTGTCTGGTCCAATTTTATGTTCTTCCCGCCATCTTCCCATACCCTTAATATCAATCCCCACACATATTCCCCTATTTCTGTCTACATAAATTGGAAAAACCATGCAGTTCTTTTTGGAGTGTGCTGTACTTCCTCATGGGGCACACTTTGTAACTCACCTTGGGGCCTGCTGGGACTTCAGTCTAGTTATAGGTCTGGAAGAAAAGAGGGTTGGTGGGGTGGACCACGAGAATTAGAAGGGTCTTGCAAGCAAATTAGCTCAGGGCATTCCTCTGCAGGTTCATTTTGTGAAACAGGATTAATCTCTTCCATCAGTATGTCTGGGCTGCTTGCTCAGAGCAGGAGCTTACAGGCTCATCAGGCACAGCAGGGTTCATCTCTTCAGGCGGAGGCTGGATGGCAGATTTCTCACGGCAGGCTGGAGGGCAGGAGGGGTTTCTCAGGGTAGACTGTTACAGGTTTATCTGGTGAAGACTCAGCTGAATCTAGATTTCAACATCCTCAACCCATCATTATCAACCCATACATCCCATCCCAATTTTCAGGATCTCACTCCTTTCCAGTCAGTGCCCTCACCTTAACAGCAGACACCCTGCAATGTTGAGATTTCAGTTTATGTTGTAATCCAGCCACTCACATAAGACGACTCCAGGTCTGGTGGTCAGAAATCTCAAGTCTGCAGCTGCACAAAACAAGATTTTCTTCCAGGACTCACAAAGAAATTTCCATGACCTTCATCCAGCACTTATATTGCAGATTTGAAGACTTGAGCTCATCCGTTCCTTCTGTGACCATATCCAGTATATTTAAGGAACAACCAGTCAACCTCATTGTAACTTTTAACTTCACAAAACTCGAAGATGTCAAAAACACTCCCACCCAGAGCCTTGCCTCTTATAGGCACATGAGTAGCCTCATCCAGTGGTGATATTTTCCGAATCTTTATTCCTAACTCATGCCCTCTTGATTATTGGAAATAGAGTCATTAATGCCTTTGAATCTAATCAGGGAAGAGAACCGATTTCAAATACCTTAGAACCAGTTTAGAAATCTCATCCTTAAGATTATGTTTCTCAAGAACCACTCCTGATACCAAAGCTGTATTAGTGAGTGTTCTCCAGGAAAACAGATCCAATAGGAGATATTTAATGTTTTGAGATTTTTAAACATAAAAATTGTCTCACATAACTGTGGAGATGGGCAAGTCCCAATTCATAGGGCAGGCCACAATCCGGGAACTCCAGAGATGGTTTCTGATGAAGTCCCCAGGAGAAGCTGGGTGGCTGAAGTAGAGATGGAAATTCTCTCTCTGACTGCTGAAATCACTTCTCCTTTTAAAGCCTTCAACTGGTTGGATGAAACATCTCTCCTTGTTGAAGGCAATCTCCTCAGTTGATTGTAGATGTGATCAATCATAGATGCAATCAACTAACTGATGATTCAAGTCCATGAAATATCCACACAGTAACAATTGGGTCAGTGCTTGCTTAACCAAACACTGGGCACCATAATGGGGCCAAGTTGACACATGACCAAGTTGACACCTGACACAGCACAAGGTTCCTTTTCATAATTTTGATCTCTCTATTGTCATTCTCCGTGTTCATCTATTGCTTTCCTGATTTCCTTTAGATCTATGTCCACATTTTCTTTTAGTTCTTTGAACATATTTAGGACCATTTTAAAAAATCTTTGTGTTTAATGTCTGATCCTCCTCAATCAAAGCCAGAATTGGAAATGCATTTATCCAGGAAGGATCTGTGCAAAGTCCTTTTGTTTAATGCATGAATTGCACGCAAAGCCAACATGGCTTTTGTATGAAAAAAAGCATACAACCTGGACTGAAAAGGAGAGAGAAGAGACATATTAAAGGAAGAATGACTTCAAGGGCAGAAGTGAAAATTCTCCTGAGGCCAAGAGAGAGGGCCCTCTCATACATGTGGAAAGGACAGGTCTGCCCCGTGCGTGGAGGGGGCAGGCCTGCAGCCTCGATGTTAGGGGAGAGTTTGGCCAGTACCCCAAAGCTTGGAGAAAGCAGGGAATACCCAGGTGTTCTGGGAGAGTTCAGCTACCACCCAAAGTTTGGAGAGGGTGCCATCACTTTCTGCCTAGGCACAGAGGTAGTCCAGGGAAACTTAAAATGAAGGTAACTTTTTTCTTAGAAATCTCCCTACTGTAAGTGTAGGGATTTTGTTTTCATTGTGCTCAGAATCTTTGAACTATTCTCAAATTAGGGGTCATCTCTTTTCAAAAATTTCCATGGTTTATTTTAAATGCTTAAAAGCCTCTGAAAGGCCTTTGAATGATTGGCAAATTCTGGTGTAGGAGCACATTCCTTGATGAGGTCTTGCTTTTTGAAGAGCCCTGCGATTACACCAGCTGCAGACTGAGTCAGCGAGATCACCATAAATGCCCAGCAGCTGAGTCAGCGAGATCACCACAATGCACCATCAATGCACTTTTTTTAACAGTTCTTCTCAGGGTCTGCGGGTGATGACTTCGCTCACCTTTCATTTGTTTGTAAGATTCCTTATTTCACATTCATTTAGGAAAGATATTTTTGCTAGTATATAATTCTAGGTTGCCAATTTTTATTTCAGAAGGTAAATGTACTGCTCTATTGCCCTCCACCTTTGTTAGTTTTGTTTTTCACCTTGCATAGTTTCTAATCAGCCTACTGTAATTCTTATCTCCAGTCTTCTGTAGATAATGTCCCTTTATGTTTTCCAGCTACTTTTAGGGTTTTGTTTTGTCACTGATTTTCAGGAAGTGATCATGAGATGCCTTGGTGTCATGTTCTTTGTGTTGATCATGGTTGGAGTTCACTGACATCTCAGATTTATGGGAATATAGTTTTCATTAAATTTGGGAGAATATGGTTATTATTTCTTCAAATATTTTCTTCTCTCCTAAATTTTCACTTCTTGTGACTTTAATTACACATTACACTGCTGTGTGTTTTCCTATAGGTCACTGGGGTTCTGTTCCTTATTTTTTGCCTTTTTCTTCTACGTGCATCAATTTGTATACTCTGTTACGGGATTTTCAAGTTCGCTTACCTTTTTGTCTGCTATACCTAATCTGTTAATCTAGTGAAATTTTCATTTTAGATATTGTGTTTTTCATCTCTAAAATTTCCCCTGGGTTCTTTCACCTCTACTATCTGGGTCCTTCTGGCTATGGCCACCTTTTCCTGCCCCTTCCTCCTGTGTCTGGCACTGCAGGCTGGCCCTTGCAGCATTTTCATTGTTGAGCACCGTGTCTTCTTTTGCATTCCTTTTAAGAGTTTCATGCTCCGTTATGCCTTTCAGTTAAATCCCGTGTTGGTTGGTTGGAGCCTTTGAAGGGTTTCTTGCTAAGTTGTTTAGGGCAGGTCTAGAGTAGCCTTCTCTTGGGTTAGTTACCTCACTATTCTGACAGGCCCCAGCATATTCAATGAGGTCTGGTCCCTCTGTGAAAAAATGATCCCCAGACTTGGGAAACTCTTGGAACCTTTCAGATTATGTTTCCCTGGTTAGCCTTTGTATCAGTCAGCTAAAAGGGTGCTGATGCAAAATACCAGAGATCTGTTGGGTTTTATAAAGGGTATTTATTTGGGGTAGGAGATTACAGATACCAGGCCATAAAGCATAAGTTACTTCCCTCACCAAAGTCTATTTCCATGTGTTGGAGCAGATGGCTGCCAATAGCTGCATGGGTTCAGGCTTCCTGCGTTCCTCTCATCTCAGGTCTTGCTTCTCTCTGGGCTCAGGCCCTCTGTTTCCTCCACAAGGTCAGCTGTAGACTATGAGGCTCACTAGGCTTTGCTTCTCTCCACAACGTCACCTGTAGACTCTCAGGCAAATGGCTGTGTCTCTCTCCCTGGGTTCTCTGCCATGTCTAAGGAACCATCTCTATTCCTCTGTGTTCTTCTCCTGGCTCAGGTCCTCTCTTCCTGGGTCTTGCTTCTCTTTCGTCTGTGTGCTTACTTCCCAGGGGTCCAGCTCAAGACTCCAGCATCAAATTTCAAATCAAAACTCCACCATCAAAATCTCAGCCTCAAAAAGTTTCAGCTCTGGTCTTTGCCATGCCTTTTATCTGTGAGTCCCCATCCACCAAGGGATGGGAACTCAACACCCTACTGACATGGCCCAATCAAAGCCCTAATCATGATTTAATCACACCCAGGTACAGAACAGTTTATAAACATAATCCAATATCTATTTTTGGAATTCATAACTATATCAAACTGCTACAGCCTTGTAGAACTACCAATGTCTAGATCGGCATTTGTTCAAAGTATCAAGGGACTCCTGCACAGATTTCTGAAGTTCTCTCTTTGCACAGATCCTTTCTAGGACTCCATCCTCCACTTTCTACCCCTTGAGCTCCCCAGATTCTGATTTTGATCTAATACTGCAAGACCTTTTGACTCATTTGGGGCCACCCCCTCCCCTTCTGCCCATGCCAGTCCAGACTGCCTCCAGGCAGAAAGCTGAGGCAATCACAGGGCTTGTCACTTTCCCCTGGATCACAGTCCTAAGCCGCCCGCTGACCCAGCGGAAACCAGGTGTTCCATATATTTTGTCCAGTGTTCTATTTACTTATGGTGAAAAAAATTAAGCCTGAATCCTGTTACTCCCTCATGGCCAGTAGTGGAAATGAGATATTTTAGTATTTTATCTTTTTACTGCATTTAGCAAACATTTATGTAACAGCTACTGTGAAAAGTCTGGAATGGAAATACAGAGATTAATGCTTATATGAACAAGTCAAATCTCCCATATTGTGGTGATTTTAAAGGATGGTCCCAAAAGAGGTAGGATCTATTTTCTTTCTCCCAAAGAAAAGATTCTGTGACTGCTTGTCCAGTAGGACATTACTGAGACGATGCTGTGCCCATTTCCCAGTGCGGGCCTTAAATACCGGCAGTTTCCTCTTCATGTGTCTTGCAGAGCCTAGAACCCATTCTGCATGCTGCGGAGCCAAGTGGTCACGCGAGAGATCACATGTGGTGCTTCTGGCTCGAAGCCCCAGTGGTGAAGCCAGCTGCCAGGCGTGCTGGTGAGCTTTCCCTCAGCTGCCAAGTCACCCTGTCCTGAGTCACCCCTGCTGACACCGCACGCAGGAATGACAAGCTGTTCCTGCTTGTCTGACCAGAGCTCTCAAATGTAAGCAGAAGAAAGGACCCTGGTTTCCCTTAGACACTAAGTCTGGAGTGGTTTTTATGAGGTAGCAGATACCTGGAACAAATATAATATCATTAAGTGCCTCGTGGAGGCTGTGAGCCAGTTAATCAACAAAAACTTACCAAGTGTCTGTGGTTTGAAGCTGTATGTACCCCAGAAAAACACATTCTTAATCTAACCCATTCCCGTGGGTGTGAACCCATTGTAAGGAGGAACTTTCAGGCTTCTGGCTTCAGGATTAGTGGAATCATAGGAGCTAAATAGAGTATGAGCCAGACAGGCAAAACGATTTACATATTTGAAGACATGAGAAAGTAGGGTGGCATTTGGACAACTGCAGGTTGTTCAGAAAGGCCAAAGGACAGGGTCTGAGTGTGATAAGATGAGATACAAGAGGATATAATACTAAAACAATCAGAAGTTTATCCTGAAGACAGTAGACTACTCTGTACACTTGTAATCATAAAATTAATTTTAATTGATGGTTTAATGACTGTCTTCCCCATAGGCTGCACTCCAAAAAAAAGAAAAAGGCTGGATCACCTACAGCTTTATTCCTACAATATTTCCAGCATCTAGAATGGTACTTGGTATAAGGTAGTTAATAAACATTTGTTGAACTGAGTGGTTGAAAACCGTGTAAGAATTTTAAGCAGGGAATGACATAATCATATTTTTGTGTTAGAAAAATCACTCTGGCAAGCGTGGAGAATGGTTTTGAGACAAGCAGAAAGGGGAAAAAACACAGTAGGAGGTGAGTATCGTAATCTACTTAAGAGATGATAAGTAGTACTAATGAGGATGCAGAGAGACTAAGTTTGAGAACTAGTAATCATTCCCATTTGTGTTGGAAATACTGAACTTCCTGGATTTTCCTTCTCCTAATCCTTAAAATTACAGATTTTTCCTGGAGTAACTCCATTTGCATGGTGGTATGTTTATTTTTTTTTAAATGTAGAAGAATTTTCAAAAAGAATAAAGGGATATACCATTTTAAAATTAACCACAGAATTTATTCAACACATAATATTACAGAAAAGATTTAATGTGAAATTGATATTCTTTAAAATAATGATATGCTTTATAATGCTATGCTAGTACTTATATGTGAAACTCCTGTGGACAATATTTAAAAAGGAATAAGAAAGTTAACCTCAAGATACAAACCCATTTCACTTTTCTACATGGCTTTTATGTTAAATGTTATATTATAAATATTTAGGCAAGCAGATGTAGCTCAGTAGTTGAGCACCTACTTCACATAGTTGAGGTCCTGGGCTCAGTCCCTAATACCTCCTAAAAAAAAAAAAAGTTTAGTGTTGATCATAAAGACCTGAACTAGCTAAAGAGGGACTTTAAAAAAATGTCACTTTTCTAGACTGGGATATATGGATAATGCCATCAAGGTTAATATGTATTATTCTTTGACTATTTCCAAGGCTCACATATTGATGATCAAGGCTTGAACGAGATGATCATTAGCTTAGCACTGGTGACAGCCTAATTTGGTCTCACTGCTGGAGCACAGAGCAAAAGTAAATATTTTCATAAGTATCTGGCCCTGACACAGGCTAATTATGGTAAAGTGCCTCAGACACTGCTGAGGAACTTGAGGTAGACAACTTGTCACTTGCTTTTGTCAGCCCAGTGGTCAAGACTTGGGCCTTTGAGGGAGAATGCCCTGCTTGCAAATGCGTATCTAGCTATGTTTTGGAAGAATGTGGTATTTGTCATAATGAAACATAATCAACCTTTTGGTACTTGTACTGTCTCAACATTTTAAGAACTTGATATTACTAATAAATATTTTTTACATTTTCTTTAACTTTCTGCTTTTATAAGATACACCTGCTCATCATCAAAATATTAGAAAAATATTAAATGCATCACAAAAAACATCATCCAGAAATCTTACCACTCAGAGATAAACATGTTACCATTTTCATGTTTTCCATTCAGTCTTTTTTCCATTTTTATGTGGAAGTATTTTGTGATGTTATAGTCTTGTATCTTGCTTTTAAAAACCTACTGTATTCCCACAACAAAAAACATCATTCAGAAATCTTACCACTCAGAGATAAACATGTCAACATTTTTGTGTTTTCCATTCAGTCTTTTTTCCATTTTTATGTGCAAGTATTTTGTGACTTTATAGTCCTGTATTTTGCTTTTAAAAACCTACTGTATTCCCATATCTACGTAAATATAGATCTTCATTTTTACCTTCAATGGCTGTGTAGTTTTTACATTCTGTGTAGTATAATTTACTTACCCAATATGTATGCTAACAATTGCTTATGCTTAGTACCTACTATGTGCCAGGCATTTTCTAAGGGCTTCTTTTTTTTTTTAAAGATTTATGTAGTTCTCTTTAGGCGGCACCTGTAACCAATCCTGGAATCTTGTGGAGTGGGAGAGAGATGCTCAGTATTGTGTGCTACTTCAGCTCCCTGGTCTGCTGCGTCTCATTGTCTTTCCTGTGTCTCTTTTTGTGGTGTCATCTTGCTGGGAGCCTCCACGCAGGCCAGCACTCCTGCTCAGGCCAGCTGGCCTTCACCAGGAGGCCCTGAGAATTGAAACCTGGACCTCCTATATGGCAGATGGGAGCCCAATCGCTTGAGTCACACCCGCTTCCTGTCTAAAGGCTTCTCTTGCAACAATCCATTTCATGCTCCAAAGCCTAACATTAGTCCTGTGTTTTACAGATGCAAAACTGTGGCACCAAGAAGTGAAGTAATCTGTGCCATTGCTTAATGTTGGACATCTAAGTGGATTACAGTACTTTAGTATTATAAACAATGTTGCTGTTATTATCTTTGCTCTTTTTTTTTTTAACAGTTTCTTTTGGATAAATTCTAGAAAGTGGAATGCTGGGAACAAAGGTATTCATGTTTTTATAAGCTTTTGGTGCATACTTAGAAATATTTCCTTCAGCAAGATTACATCCATTGGCACTCAAACCAACGATGTATGTGTAGGGTTCTGCGCACCCCTGCAGACACTGAACAGAGTAATTCATTTCAATCTTCGGTTTAAAAGCTACCTAACTACTGCGTAAATTTCATTCTTCACTTTTAGAAGGGGGAATTCATTTTTGATGGATTTTAGTAAGCAACCTTTATAGATAGTAATCCTATGGGGGACATGTTGCAAATATTTCTTTACAAGCAACATTGGTAAGTGCTTTAATTTGGGTATAATTTATCTAACTTCAGTTTATGAGCACTATGTTCCAAGGAAATTTGCTCCAAGGGGGAGGGGACAGATAGTCTCCAGGAAATTCTGAGGATTTCCACATTGGACACAAAGTTTTACTAAATAATTCATAAGTCACAAAACCTCTATTTTTTAGGTCTAAGTTTCAGTTTGCTTTTTTGCTGAGTTCAGGGGGCTACCCGTCTTGCTAGATCACCTTAAGTCGGGAGAGGCCGATGCCTTCCGCAGGGGTGGGCTCTGCGGCCCGGACCCCCGGACGCCCCCGTTCCCGGGGCCTGGGAGAGACCCCCGCGCGCCTCCTCCGGGACCCCTGGAGCCCAGGCCGGACCCCCGCTTTTCCCCAATTCGTAGCCCAGGCCGACGCACACCGCTCCCACGGCCGCCCCTCCTCGGCGACCACAGACCGTGACGCTGACCAAGGGGCCGGACTCCACCAGTCCCTGCTCTCAGCTCAGGCCAGAGCCCACCTAACGCGTGGACGGTCGGCTTCGGCGCGCCTGGAGGACCCCGCCGTGGAGCGCCCGGCGCCGGGAAGGCCAAGGGCCTAGGCACGACCCCCACCCCCGGGGTGGCTGACCCCAGCGGAGTCCCGCGGCCGCCCGCGAGCTCGGGCGTGCTCGGGCGCGCTCCGCGCAGGCAGCGCCCAGGGCGCCCCGACTCCCGGCATGCCGCGCGCGGGGTCCTCGCGCCCCGCTGTGGCCGCAGCCGCCGCGGTGGCCCGGGGAGGCGGAGGGGCCGGGAGGCCAGGAGGAGCCGTCGGGGCTGCCGAGCCGGCGTCCGCGCTGTCCGCGCCCTGGTCGGGGCTGTCGGGGGCTCCCCGCGGGCCGCCGCTCGCAGCGGAGATGCCGCTCTTCGCGTCCAACCCCTTCGACCAGGATGTCGGTGAGTGCTCGGCCGCCGCTCGGTACCCGCGGGCCTGGAGCCCGGGCCGGCCGCCCGCGCCCCGAGGCGCCTTCCTGAGGGCCCGGGGCCGGCCGGGGTGTGGGCCGCAGACGCCCGTGCCAGCGCGCACCTGGGCGAGCCCCGCGCGGCCCCGGTCCCCTTTGGAATGGGGCTGGACGAGGCGGCGCCTGGTCACGGTTGGAACCTCGGCAGTCTCGGACACCGAGCGGAGGACCTGAGCCGCTGGGATGCCTGTCTTAGGCCCGGGCTGGACGAATTCAGCGTGGCGGAAGACCTTGCCTCTGGAAAGGCGTTTGAAATGCTCGTGGTGCTCTGCATCACTGCTGTTAGGTGCTCATCATAGCAGTGCAGCCAGTAATTACAGGAGTTGGAGTGTCCGAGAGAATCTTGGGGTGATGTGAGTGCACTTAGGAACTGCTTTGGCACACTGGCATGAGAGCAAGCCAAGTATCATGGTACCGTGTCCTATTTCCTTAGGGCAGAATTTAATCATTGCTGTAGTAGAGGAGCTTAATTATAACTTTATGGAATTATTTTATATGTCTTTATGTATTTTAGTTTTGAAAAGTGGGGGTTGAATTTTACTCTTAACTCTTCCCTACATCATGTCACAGAAGCTTAGTGGTTTGGGGTAACGCTAAAGAAGGGCTCAGTTCTATCACCGCCACTTAGTAACTCGGTGAAATCATGGGCACGTTGCTTAGGCTCTTTGACATCAGTGTTTTCATCTTTAAGATGAGGGAAAAACACATTGTTCTGTTCTGTGATTAAAGGGTGTGTTATGTATAGAAGGTCTGTTACATTACATTGAGAGTGGGGACTTAAATAATAGCTTTTTTATTCCAGCTTAAATCGATGTCCTGAATCTTAGCAGTGGATGGAACTTTGGCAATCAGCAGTAATACTTAAGAAATAAATATTAACTGGAAAATTGGATTTAATTTAATAAGCGCTTAGCACACATTATTTACAGGACGCAGTGCTAATCGCATAAGAGTGATAAGACATGGTTGCTGCTCTCAGGCAGTTTACGACTTACTGTATTACTCTGTAGGGCAAATAAGGAAAATAAAACTATTTCTTAATAACTGCCTTATCTGTTTCCAGCTCCTTTATCTACTTTTCAAGGGTCTATCAAATCTAACTACCCACTGCCCACTTTTATATCCTCCTGACTTGAGTGCATGTTCCTGTTGGATTCAGATAAATTTCCTACTAACAAATTTGTTCCTAGCCTGCACTGCCTGTTCAAACACAGGCTCATTCATGCTTTTGTGCTTTTTGCTTCTATTATTTCTTCTACCTTTCTTCATATCCTTGTGTTTTAAGGCCAACTCAGAATCCAACTTGTTATATTTGAATCATTTCCTGATTACTTTAGCCTGGGGTTTCTCAACAGTGACACACTGACATTTTGGACCAGGTAATTCTTTGTTGTGGGGCCTTGGCCTGTGCATTGTAGTACGTTTAGCAGCATCCTTTGCCTCTATCCATTAGATACCAGTGGTGACCCCCCCACACCTCCCCTCCCACTTCCACCTGCAGTCGTGATAGAAAAAAAGTCTCTAGGTGTTGCCAGTTGTCCCCTGGGAGGACAGAATAGCCCTCAGTTGAGAACTGCAGGTCTAGCCCACTGTAATTTCCACCCTTTTCCAAAATCCTGCGACACCTTTTATTGTTTAGCATTAAAGGGAGTTATATACTATTATATTTTTGAATTATTTCAATGGTTGCCATAAAGTGTATGTTTAATAAATGTTTGTTAAATGGAGAATATGTTAGTTGAGTTTGCTAGACAGTAAACTTCTTGAGGGTAAGAATATTGTTTTTCTCCAGAAAAGCTTTTTAAAGTTACTCATGGATCTCTTATTATGATCCATGTATTGAAATATCATGAGAAGTTAGTCTAGCTAAGATGAGCTTTCAGGGTCCTTGGACAGAGTAAAATGTAAAATCTTTTACTAGTATTGCACATAGAATACAGTACATAGAACATATTTGACAATATTCCTTCTCACTTTGTCTGCCAGTATGTCAGTGATATCAAACAACTCCCAGTAACTCATTTGATATAGGTATTAATCACTTAACATTTGTATATAGTTGTAGTTTTTCAAAATTAATTATCCTCAGCTTTATTTATACATTGAAACTGTGAATCAGAAATGCACTAACTGATTTATGTGACATAACATTTCATATAAAGCGGCAAAAGGCAGGCAGTAACTTTCTCACTAAAAAAATGCCTAAACATGTTACAAGAAGGTGAGCTCTGTGGGGAGGGGGCACTGCCACGTCCTTACCTGTAGATCAGTGTCTAGCACTAGTAAACAGTCAGTATTTAGGGAATAAATGACTCATTTTGAATATTATATTTCTTGAGATAATTCAACCTTTGAATTATACGGATAACTTATTCCATCAAGCTCCTACTTCAGTGTCCCTAGTGACTCCCTCTTGCCGAATCCAAAGGACAATTCTTTCTTGGTCTCTCAGTGCTCTTCTTTGATATATTTATTTGCTTGACTTCCAGGACACCAAACTTCTGATTTTCTGTATAGCTACTTTTTCTTTTTCCTTTTTGTGACTCCAAATGTTGGAAGCCCTGGGGATCTGTTACAGAACACTTCTCCTCCTCCTACATTTTTGGAATCTTTGGAGGCATACTAGCTTAGCATTAAGAATTTGAACCTTGTAGCCACAGTGTCTGGATTCAGATCCCAGGTTTGCTGCTTACCAGCAGTGTAACTGTGGGCTAGTTGCTTAGATACTCTGTACCTCGATTTTCTTAGCTTCACTATGGGATATAGGGATAATAAAAGTTCTTACTTAATAGAGTTAAGAGGGCTAAAGTGAGTTAATGTTTGTAAAGCATTTAGGACAATTTCTATGCTTTTTATTTATAAAATAAGATAAAAAAACCACCACCACCATTGAATCCTTAGCTTTAAATACTGTGTGTTTTCTGGTGACTCTTGAATTTTTGATCTTAGTCTCAGCCTTGTGCCTGAGCTCCAGACTTAGGTTTCTATCTGCTCAGCAACCCCGCTTGGATATATGATAGGTATATAAAAACAAACGTCAAAAACCCAATTGTTAGTTTCTTTCCCCAACCCTGCCTTCCTTCAGCCTCACCCATCCCAGCAGATAGCACCATTATTGTGCCATCACTCTCTTCTCATGTCTAGGAGTCACCCCCGATTTTCTCTTTCCCCCACACTCTGTCTGTCCCATCAGCAAGGCCTTTGGCTGTGCTTTAAAGATGGCGCTAAAACCCTGCCACTCCTCCACTTCAGCCACTTGCCATGCTTCTGGCTGGCGTCTCTTTCTTAAAGGCAGGGGCCTCCTGGTGGGTTTCTTTCCTACCACTCTCACCCTACAGCCAGTTCTCCTCTACAGAGGCCAGTGATCCGTTAAAAATGTTGGATAATGCCACTTGCTCAGACCCTCCAGTAGCTTCCCATCAGTTTACAAGGAAATGTAAATTCCTTATTGTGGCCACAATCAGGCCGGTTGCCCTGCCCCAGTGCTGGGGACTCTGTTCAAAAGTCACTTTCTGATAGAGGCTTTCCGCATTTACTTTTCATAAAAGTATCTACTTTTACCTCCACATTCTCTTTCCGTGTTGTATTTAATTTTTCTTCATAGCACATAACTGACATTGACCGATTGCCTACTATGTCGAATGTAAACTCCATAGGATGAGAACTTTTCATTTCTCTCCCTAGTACTTAGGAACAATGCCTGGTATATAGTAAGCACTCAATAAATAATTATTGAATAATGAATTATTGACATTTTTCAGGATCTTCAGTCTTGTATTTCTGTTTGGTGTTCTGTTGTCACCTAAAAATCAATCTGCCTGAAAATTTAAATTGTCTTTGCCAGTCTGGTTCTTCTCTCATTATTTGGTAATATAATATTCTAGTTATCTTGACTTGAAACCTTAAATCATCCTCCTGCCTCTGCTAGATATGTCTTTGTGGGTTTTTGTTTTTGTAAAAATAATAGTGCATTTGGATGCCTACTCAGACTGCTTTGGATGAATCCATATCCCATAGACTCGGGCCTGTTTTAAGTCTGTTTTGCTTAATTCAGTGAGTATTAGAACCCACAGCCAGACCAGTCTTCCTTAGTGTTCATGTTATGTTATTCTCCTGCAGGCTTGAGTGGTGGAAGGACCTTGGACCTTGCCAGCACTTACTATTAGTAAGCGGGCAAAATGTGTGTACCTACAGAACCCCTCTGAGTTAGCTTTCTACCTCTAAATAGAGATAAAAATACCCGCCTTATGGGGTTGCTATGAGGATTACTTGTAAAATCACAGGACATTCTAACTCTGCTGGAGTTGAGTAGGCCTCAAGTACTTCATATTCATCATGTTCAAAATCATGTGCAAGCTTTTCTTCTCAAGTATGTTTTTCTCTTGTGTCCTGTTTTCAGATGTCTGGGACCTCAGCGTACATAGTTGCCCAGTCCAGATCCTGGGAATCATGTTAACTCCTAGTTGTGAGTCTCTGTGTTCCAGAATACAGATGGATTGTGTCTCCTGTGTGCTAGGCCCTCAAGGATTCTGATGTCTCTGTGGCCTGCATGCTCCATCTTCCTCACAGCCCTTGGATCCTTCCCGTCCGCCCTAGAGCCCTCCCACCCTTTCTGTTCACTGCAGCTGCTAGTGCAGGTCTTTCTCTCTGCTCTCTTAGATTAGTACATTTCTCCCTGCTTCCAGTCCTGCTCACTTTCTAGGCTGCTGACAATATTTCTAAAATGTAAATGTAATCCTATGGCTGTTGTGGGTAGGGTATTTCAGCTTCCACATTAACATGAATGTTCTGTGTTTGGATCTTTTTGCCTCTCCAGCCTCACCTTCCCCCACTTTACTCAAGGCACACTTCCCTGCTGATTGGGCTTGTGCCCCTGTTCTTTCCAGGTGTGACTCCTCCCCTTGTCCCCCTCCTCTTCGTTTGTCCTTATTAGGGTTGTTAAAGTGCTGCTGTACGTGAAGCAGTACCTGCATATAGGAAACAGTGGATAGCATTTAGCTCCTCTTAAAATAATGGGTAGAAATAGATTTGGTACCTTTGGATCCTAGGGTTTAAAATGAGTTATTGTCAAAATTTTAGGTTGTGTAAATATTACTAAAGTAATAATAAAAACCCATGGTCTCTACAACACAAAAAATCCTATTGTTAACCATGGACGTAATGTAACTGTAATAGTACAATTATAATGACATTCTTTCATTAATAGTAACGTATACCCCACTAATACAAGGTGTTAATAATGGGGGCAGGGGGTGGGGTGTGGGAACTGTGTTTTCTGCATGATTGTTCTGTAAACCTATAACTTCTTTAATTTTAAAAACAAAAACAGCAACATCAGGAATGCTCAGGAGAGAAGTTTGAAGTCTGAGTCTCGGTGTGTTAAAGTGTGGTGCCTGCTGATTACTGAGAAGCGGGACTCTCATTCCTCCTGCCTCGCCTGCCCTGCAAGCTGTGCTTGCTGGTGCTCTCAGGCGGTCACTTCTGCTTTGTGCTGTCTCTGTGTGCTGCTGTGGGGTCCTTCCCTGCTGCCTTCCCTTTCTGGATAGCAGAGTTTCCAATTGCTGTTCTTTGCAGCAGTTATGGTGTCCAGTAATCAGGAAATTTTGATGAGACATTTTTGAAGAATCTATTCCCATAATCTCAAAAGGAGAATAATGGCTTTAGAACTTGCTTTCCCTTCTGGACATTTTTGAGGAACTGTTATGTCTCCAAGCTGACCAGATAACAATCCCTTCCATACAGGAACGTGGTAGGTAGTCATCCTGCCACCATTTCTCACCTTCTTGAATTTGAGAAAATCAAGAGCCACTGTCTATCAGGGAAAAGTTCTCCAATGAAGTGAAACTGCTGTGAAACTCAATTGAGGCTTTGCATATGATTTGCTGGATACTGCTGCACAAATTACACAATCTCCTTTATTTGAGAATTAGCGTAAGGAGAATCTGGGAATAAAATGAGATCATTATGAAGTTTTCAATTCTTTGGAAGCAAGTGTTATTTTTTGTTAGTTGCTTTTCCCTTTTCCACGAACCCTATTTTTCTCTTAGAAAATAAGTTCTGACTTCATTTGCTATTCACAAAACCATCTAGAACTGTTCTTAGTAGTTGTGTTGGTTTCCTGGCTATTAAAACAAATACCATACAATGGGTTGGCTTTAACAAAGGGGATTTATTGGCTTGTGGTTTTGAACCTAGAAGAAGTCCCAAATCAAGGTGTCATCGAGGTGATGCTTTCTCCCAGAAGACTGCAGCATCCTGAAACTAACTGCCAATGACCCTTGGCAGTGCACATGGCAGCATCTTTTCCTTTCTCTTCCAGGTTCCCTTGACTTCCAACTTCTGACTGTTCTCTGTGGCTTCTCTTTCCATCTTCAATTTTCTTTGCTTGTAAGGACTTCAGCTGTATTGGATTAAGGCCCACCCTCCTAGAGTTTGGATGCACCTCAGCTGACATCTTCCAAGATCCTATTTACAAGTGGGTTCATACCCACAGAACTAGGTGTGGGATCTGAACATGCCTTTTGTGGGGAACATGATTCCGTCCCCATCAGTGGTTTATGTTCTTCTGATTTTAAAAATATAATTGAAAAGAATTTTGCTACTACTTTGTTGCTCTTGAGGCAGCATCGATAAATGATGTGAGCAATTTTGTAGTTCCTAATTGTATTGCATTTCTGGTGTATATTCAAGCTTGTGTTAGATGCTGATCCTTTTTGTGTGTTGGAAGGTAAAGAAGGTAGTGTATAAATGTTTAGCATAATAGCTGTTAAGGGCTCCACCAGATACTCCTGGATATGTCATTAATTCAGGAACTGTGAGACCATCCTTAATTATGACAATAACTTATACTTGATCAGATAGAGACCTTGCATTTTTACTTAATTATTAATTTTTAATTTTTAATAAGTTCACCTATATTTTTAAATAAGATGATAGGTTTTAAGATTTATTTTCTTCTTAAAAAAAATGCACTGTGGTATTTCAAAAAATGGTGGTTTGACTACCAGTCAATAAAGATGATGAATTATTTATTTAAATGCTCTACCAGATCAAAATAATAACTTGCTTTTCTTTTCCAAAGTGAAGTAAATGTTAGACCTGGGGGTCTTGTTAAGATGACTCGCTCAATCTTCTTGAGCTTCAGAGGGCTTGGGGGCCTATGGGGCAGGACTATTTGCTTTGGATTTTCTTTGCGTATAGTTTCTTCTTAAGAAGAAACCTCAAGAGGGTTTCTGCATTGAAAAGTGAAGTTTGAGAACCATTGCACTAGAGACTTGGTACCTTAAAAGTCATTTCTTAAAAGTTATTTCTGTGACTTTTATGGATTCGTGTTGTGGACGCATGATTACATTTAGTGTTTATTGAGCCATTAGGCTGAGAGCATGGATAGTGAAAGAATTACCCAAAGTATTATTTTCAAAGTGATTTACAATGTAATATGGAAATTGGAACAATCACAGGTAAATTTGAGTTAGTTCTCCCCTTGACATTCCCCCAAGCTAGAATAAAATTGGACAGTGTTCAACATCTGCTTTCTAAGTAATTCATTTAGTTTCCAGAGTAGTGTTTCTCATTATATTGTCCTCCTTTCCCTCTTCCAAATCATTCTTATATGTTAACAATGGATGAATTTTTCTTAAAAGTCTAGCTCTTCTCAGATTATTCCCTTGTGCAAGATCCTTTCTTGGCTTTCTGATATTTCTTGAATTAATACAAACATCTCACTGGGTAATTTAGGTTTTAGTATGTGTCTATACTGTTTGCCAATCTTTCACAAAGTAGTATGCATTTCAGCCAGCCTAGCTTCATTATATTTCTCTTTCTGTTTTTCATAACTTTACTCTTGATTTTAATCACTTAAATAGAAACAGAAGAGTAGTTCATTATTAATCCTGTTCTCTTCTGTTTTAGTTTTGTTCTTTTTTTAAAGATTTATTTTTATTAATTTATTTCCCTCCTCCCCCCCATTGTTTGGGCTTGCTGTCTGCTCTCTGTGTCCACTTGGCTGTGTGCTCTCTGTGTCTGCTTGTCTTCTCTTTAGGAGGCACCGGGAACCAAACCTGAGACCTCTCATGTGGGAGAGAGTTGTTAAATTGCTTGAATCACCTCAGCTCCCTGCTTTGTTGTGTCTCTCATTTGTGTTTCCTCTTTGTGTCTTCTTGTTGCATCATCTTCTTGTGTCTGCTCGCTGTCTTGCTCGTTTTCTCCAGGAGGCACTGGGAACCAAACCGAAACCTCCCACATCCACTTCCCTGTCTTAGTTTTAAAACATAGGAAGAGGCCTTTTTTGATACTTCTCTCCCACTTAGGTTTTTTTTATCTTTCTTTCAGCTTGCTTAGGGCTTTCCATTGTTTCTGTAACACTTTTTCTATCTTACATTTAGGTGGTTTCGTCAGCTGTTTTCATCTCTTTTAAATTGTAAGCTACTTTGCATAGGACTTGGCACAGAATTGAAGTTCATTCCATTTTGTTGAATATATGCCCAAATTTTAGAATTTCCTGCAAATAAGTCACCAAGATCACAAATGTTTTTGATATTTGTATTAATTTTTCCACAGAAAAATGAGAATAACCTGTTTTTGTTATCTTCCATGTTAGAAGATTACGGGTGGCTAGGCAGAGGCACCCTTCGCCCCGCATTGACTGTCACCTGCTGCCACCTGCTTAGATGCTTACCCTCACTCTGCAGTGGCTGTGATGGACTGGTCAGTAAGGCTCTATTGCTTAGGGCTGTGATGTGGGTCAGGTGCTGTCAGCCTGCGAGGAATTGGGATAGAGGTGGCCACATGCCATTCCTGCTTTTATGCTGGCCGTGCCAGTCTCCACCTCTCAGTAGTAATGCCAGAATGGGAAACCAGTGTTCTCTCTTGATCCAGGCAGCAGGGCACTGGGGGAGTGGCAGAACAGGCATTTCATGATCATATCCTTGAGACTAACCTTTGCAGATTAGATTCCTGGTATGGGTTTTCCCTCTTCCCCTACCCCACCCCCCCAAGTCCATCTCAGATCTTGGTGACATCATTGCTCACTTTTCTTTGGGTTGCAGTACTCCAGTCAGTACTGGCCATCCTTCTCTTTTGGCAGCTGTTGTCTCGGAAGATATACAAGTTAGTGTTTTTTTTCCCCCTATAAAAGTTCTGTTTCTTAGAAGTTGCTTTCTTCAGTTTTGTTTTTTCTATGCTTTCTTTGTTTCCCTTTATCTTCTTTGTTAGAATATCTACTCAGCTGAATATCCTTGATGACTACTGGAGAAATAAAAAGCAGACTGGAAGCTCTGCTCTTGTGGTTGGGCCTTGCTGACTTCGAGCTTTGTTATAGGTTGGTCTGGTGTCCACTTACTGTGGACCCTCTCTTTGCCACTTCCCCATCTTCAGGCTTTCCTCTTTGGCTGCCTGGAGTTCCCAGAGGAAAGTCTTCTAATCTTCCCCCGAGGGTGAAGATCTGAGTGGGGATGGGGAGTGAAGGAGTGGGGACATGTCGGTTTCCGGGAGGGCTGGTGTTGGGGGACCCCAAGATAACCTCCAGGTTTGATAATTTACCAGGAGTGCTCCCAGGACGAAACATATGGTTGTACTCACAACTCCAGCTTATTACAGTGAAAGGATGAAAGTACACTCAGTAAAGGGAAAAGGTGCAAGGCAGACCAGGCCTGCGTGTCCAGTTGAGTCACACAGATGCTCTTCATTCCCCCAGCCAAAAGGGAATGACAGTACGTGTGCCAGCTAGGAAAGACCATTGGAGACTCGTGGCCCAGGGCTTTACTAGCACTCTCTGCCTGGCATGTCCCCAACTTCAGCTTCCAGGAGGAAAGCAGGTGTTCAGCATATACCACATGGTTTGCACAAGCAGTTTGGGCATAGTGAGCCACTCTGGTCAGATCTGGGAATGGTGGAAAGCTTCCCCAAATCAATGTTCCCTGATGCCAGTCAAGGACTGGCCTTCCAAGCAGAGCTGTCTGAAAACAGCCAGGCCTGCAGTGGGAGCTGCTTTCTGCACCGCAGGTGTCAGCCTTCTCAGAGGCGCTTAGTCCCTTTGTTGTTGGTATCCATGTGCCACTTGTGTCTGATGTCCATCCTCAGAAACAAAAGTTGATTTTTGCTCAGGGTGGGGAGCTGTGGTTGCTAGCTGCCTTGCCAAGGGAAGGTGCCATGGGCACCTGTCTGCATCTCAGACAACTTTTACCCAGCTCTAAAGCTAAATCCTCTTTTCTCATTACCCCATGTCTTTCTGCTACCTTTTCTTGAGGATTTTGGAATTCAGTGGGTAAAACAGATTGTTTTTGCATTTTCACTACTAATATGTAATTTACCCTCCTTAGGTCTTCTTAGCTGGTTATCTTATGTCCATCTGGTCATACAGCTTTCAGGATATTGTTGCTGATATTTCCTCTCATGTTTCCTTGTTGTGTCCCCCCCCACATGGTTCCCTTGTTTGCTCATTTAAAAACATTTATTTATTGAAGTACACATTCATACATAAACATACGTAAACAATAATAAGTGTATAGTAATAGTTGTGAACTTATAAAACAAACATAACATCATGTAGGGTTCTCATATCTCACTTTGCCTTGCATTGTTGTGAAATATTTTTTAACTAGTGATTAAAGATCACCCTCAAAATATTACTGAGAACTAAAGTATCTTACATTTGGTATATTTTCCCCCTAACCCAGCCTATTATTATTATTAGTACTGTATCATTTATACATGAACATGCATAAACAGTATTGTGTAATAAAAGTTGTGAACTTGCAAAACGCACATGCATATCATCATACAGGGGTCCCATATATCAGCCCACCACCAGCACTGTTGTGAGACATTTGTTACAAATTATGAAAGAAGGGAAGCGGACTTGGCCCAGTGGATAGGGCGTCCGTCTACCACATGGGAGGTCCATGGTTTAAATCCTGGGCCTCCTTGACCCATGTGCAGCTGGCCCACACGCAGTGCTGATGCGTGCAAGGAGTGCCGTGCCATACAGGGGTGTCGCCCACATAGGGGAACCCCACGCGCAAGGAGTGCGCCCCGAAAGGAGAGCTGCACAGTGCGAAAGAGAGTGCAGCCTGCCCAGGAATGGCGCTACGCACACGGAGAGCTGACGCAGCAAGATGACACAACAAAAAAGAGACACAGATTCCCGTGCCACTGACAACAACAGACAACAACAGAAGCAGACAAAGAAAAACACGCAGCAGATAGACACAGAGAACAGACAACTGGGGTGTGGGGGGGAAGGGGAGAGAAATAATAATAAAATAAAACAAATTATGAAAGAATGTTGTTAAACTCTTACTACTAAATATCTTACATTTGGTGTATTTTCCCCCAACCCACCCTGCTATTAATTTTTAAATATATTTTTATGACAGAAGTTGTGAACTTACAACTTCATCTCCAGGTGGGAGTAGATATATAAATATTTTTGTAAAAATAAAGATCAATGACTTATTTTTTATAATAAAAATGACTGAAGCGTGAAAGGGGAAAATAATTGTAATGGGTAATAAAGGCAACTTCCCTCCCCCCACCCCTTTTTTTTGAGCAGTTGGGGGTTTACAGAAAAATCATGAATAAAATAAACACAGCGTTCCCCTGTGCCACCTTATTGTTAATACCTTGTATTCGTGTGGTATATTTGTTACAATTGATGAAAACACATTTTTATAATTGTGCTTTTATAATTGTATAGTCCATAGTTCTCCTTAAGGTTATAATTCTACATATCGTACAGTTGTACATGGTTTACCTTAAGGTTTACGATTGTACATTTTATAATTGTGTAGTCCATGGTTTACCTTAAAGTTCGCTATATATGTTATACATTCCCATGGATTTTAAAAATATATTCTAGTAACATATAGAACATTACTCTCACCCTACAGAAAAGGATTATAAGAGGATTCTATGAACAGCTTTACACCAGCAAATTAGGTAACCTAGACAAAATGGACGGATTCCTATAAACACACAAAACCTACACTGACCCGAGAAGAAATAGAAGATCTCAACAAACCATAACTAGGAAAGAGACTGAATTGGTAACCAAAAACCTCCTGACAAAGAAAAGCCCAAGACCAGGTGGCTTCACAGGGGAATTTTACCAAACATTTCAAGAAGAGTTAGCACTAGGGTGCTGGCCCTGGGAGGCGAGGGAGAGGATCCAGCTGCTGAAGCTGCAGCTCCAAGGCTGCGAGAATGAGGAGTTTGGGGGCCGCCCTCACCCCCTCCTCTTCGGTGGCATTAGACTGAGCGCCGACAGTGATAGTCATTAAAAGATGTCAGCAAACTGTTCCTGAGGATCTGTTCACCAGCTCTGTTATGAATTAATGGCAAGGTGAGTGATAAACCAGACTTGTCCGAAGTGGAGATGTTCGACAGGTCAAAACTGAAGAAAACTAATCCTGGAGAAAAACAGACTCTCCTCTCGAAGGTTCTTATCCAGCGGGAGAAAGAATGTGTATTATGAAATGGGGATCTCCTCAAAGAGCACATTTCAGTCTTACCTGGCTGTCTTGGTTATGGGCTTGTTAATTGTAAACTTCTGTATTTGTAGGGCTTTTAGGCATTTTCTTATGTCTTCTCACTCATACTCCCTGGTTAAGAAGTCAGGGCTAGAGAATGTGCCATTACCTTTGTTTTAAAAACTTCCCATTGAAGTGTAAATTCCAGATAGCCAGTGCAGTCAACAATCTCACCGTTGATGACGTTTATGTATGTCATCCTTGCACTTCCTGTAGGATAATCCACTTTTGACCTTCTCCGATGGGTACTGCCATTGTTCCCTAATAATCAGGAAGTTGCATGCTTTTGTGGTTTGTCACAGTTTATTGCCATTTCTAATATAAAAATAAAATACTAAATATATCATTAAAAAAAAAAAAAAGAATTAGCACCCATCGTGCTCAAATGCTTCCAAAAAGTTGAAGAGGAGGGAATACTCATGAGGCCAACATCACCTTCATACCAAAGCCAGCTAATGATAACATACAGAAGTGAACTGATTTTTATTGTTTGTATGGTCTTTTTCTCTTCGTCTGTCTAGCTAAAGGTTTGTCAATTTTATTGATCTTTTCAAAGAACCAACTTTTGATTTTGTTAATTGTCTATTGTTTTTTTTTCTCTATTTCATTTTTCTCTGCCCTAATCTTTATTTCCATCCTTCTTCTTGCTTTAGATTTTGTTTTTTCTTCTTTTTCTAGTTCCTCCAGTTTTGAGGTTAGATTTTAAATTTGAAACTTCTTTTTTAATGTAATCATTTAGTGCTCTCTCTACATTTCTCTCAGTACTGCTTTTGCTGTGTCCTGTAAATTTTGATATGTTGTGTCTTTATATTTTAATTCACCTCATGGTTTTCCTAGTTTCCCTTTTAACCCATTGGTTGTTTTAAGAATATGTTTTAAAATTTTCACGTATTTGTGAGTTCTCCATTTCTCCATCTGTTACTGATTTCTAGCTTCATTCCATTCTGGTTAGAGAAGATCCATTGTATGATTTCAGTATTTTTGAATTAACTGAAATTTGTTTTGTGACCTAAGCTATCATCTGTCCTGGAGAGAGAAGAATGTGTATTTTATTTCTCTTAGAAATAAGAATATAGAAGCATTCTATATAAGTCTAGTAGTTGTCTTAGGGCATCATTCAAGTGTTCATTTCCTTATTGATCTTTCGTCTAGATGGTCTATCCATTATTGAAAGTGGTACATTAAAGTATACTATTAATGTAGAACCATCTGTTGCTTACTTCAACTCTGTCAATATTTGTTTCATATACTTTGGGGCTCTGTAATTATTTATGATTGTTATATCTTCTTGTTGAATTGACCCCTTTATCAGTGTATTTTTACCTGATATTTGTTTAGTTACCCCAGCTCTATTTTGACTACTACTTGAATGTGTGTGTGTGTATATGTATATATATATATATATATACTTTCTCCCCATCCTTCACTTTAAGCCAACTTATGTCTTTGAATTTAAGATGAGTCCTTGTAAACAGCATATAGTTGGAGCATGGTTTTTCATCCATCCTGTCAGTCTCTTGTGTTTTGACCAGAGAGTTTAATCTGTTTACATTTAAAGTAATTGCTGATTGTTCAGTACTTTTTCCTGCCATTTTGCTGTTTAGTTTTTGTAAGTTATGTATATATATTTTTGTCCCTCAAATCTTCTGTTAATGCTTACTTTCATATTTATTTGATTTTTTTGCATTGTACCATATTGAGCCCCTGTCATTTCTTTCTGGATATTTTTCTATATATTTACTTTGTGGATACCATGGGGTTAAAATTTAATGTCCTACATATATAAAACTCACATTTGATTAGATGCCAGTTTGAGTTAAATAATATACGCATACACTGTTCCTATGCTTCTTTTTCCTCTACCTTTGTATGTTGTACAAATTATATCTTTCTACATTGTATATCCAAAACCATAGATTTCTCATTGCCCTTTAGGAAACTGCGTTTTAGTACCTGTAGAAAGTAAAAGGGGAGTTACATATTATAAACCCCATACATTAGTTTTGGGATTTATAATTACCCCTGTGGTTTTCCTCACCAGACATCTTTATTTCTGTATGCTGCTTTGAGCCTCTGTCTCGCGCCCTTTCCTTTCCGCCTGAAGAACTAACTCCCTTTAGCATTGCTTGTGGGGCAGGCCTGTGGCGATGCACTCCCTCAGCTTTTGTTTTTCTGGAAATGTCTTCATCTGTCCCCTCATTTTGCAATACAGTCTGGCTGGATGTAAGTTTTTGGTTGGTGTATTAGTCAGCCAAAGGGGTGCTGATGCAAAAAACCAGAAATTGGTTGGCTTTTATAAAGGGTATTTATTTGGGATAGAAGCTTACAGTTACCAGGGCATAAAGTACAAGTTACTTCCCTCTCCAAAGCCTGTTGCCTCGTTTTGGAGCAAGATGGTTCAGGCTTCCTGGGTTCCTCTCTTCCGGGGTTCATTTCTCTTTGGGCTCAGTGCCTCTGTTTTCTTCACAAGGTCGGCTGTAGACTATCAGGCAAATGGCTCTCTCTCTCCCCAGGGCTCACTTCTCTCCTGGCTCCAGCTCAAAATTCCAACCTCCCTTCTCTGTAGTGTGGTTTCTCTGTGAGTCCCTGCCCCCTTGGTGGGCAGGGACTTGACGTCCCACTGACATGGCCCAATCAAAGCCTTAATTATTCAAAAATTTTTTTTATTTCTCCCCCCCCCCGCCCCGTTCTCTGCTCTCTCTGTCCATTTGCTGTGTGTTCTGTGTCCGCTTGCATTCTTGTCAGCTGCCCCTGGAATCTGTGTCTCTTTTTGTTGTGTCATCTTGCCATGTCAGCACTCTGTGTGTGTGGCGCCACTCCTGGGCAGGCTGCGCTTTTTTCATGTAGGTGGCTCTCTTTGCAGGGGCGCGCTCCTTGCGCGTGGGGCTCCCCTATATGGGGGACACCCCTGCATGGCACTGCACTCCTTGTGCACATCAGCACTATGCGTGGGCTCACCACATGGGTCAGGAGACCCTGGGTTTGAACCCTGGACCTCCCACATGGCAGGCAGACGTTCTATCAGTTGAGCCAAATCCACTTAATCATTATTTAATCAAGTAGAAGTGAAACCTCTGAATCCAATATAATCTAATATGCCCAGAGGAACAGACCAGTTTACAAACATAAACTAATATCTATTTCTGGAATTCATAAATAATGCCTAACTTCTACAGTTGATCTTTGTTTTCTCTCAGCATTTAAGTATTTCAGCCCACTGCCTTCTTGTCTCCATGGTTCCTGATAGGAATCTAGCTAAATCGAATTGCTTCTCCTTGTTACCTAACACATTGCTTTTCTCTTGAAGCTCTCAGAACTCTATCCTTGTCCTTTGCACTTGACAGTTTAACCAAAATGTGGTGGGGCTTATTTTCTTAAAGATTAAGTTTGTTCTCTGGGCTCTGCCATGTGCCTATTTACATCTTTTATTAAGTTTGGGAAGTTTTTTGTCATTTCTTTGAAACTTCCTTCTGCCTCTCTTATTTTTACTCCTTCTGGTACACCCAGAGTACATATATTGTTAAGCTTGAGGGTGTCCCATAGGCCTCTTGGACTGTTTTCATGTTTTGTAATTGTTTTTTCTTTCGCTCCTCAGCTTGACTCAATTAATCGTATTGTCTTTGAATTCAGTGATTGTTCTTTTTGCCAGCTCTAATCCACTCTTGAAACCCTCCTGGGAATTTTTCATTTCAGCTATTGTGGTCTCTAATTCCAGTAGTTCTAGTTGGTTTCTTTTAAAAATTTCTTTCTCCTTTTTGAGATTCTGACATTGTTCATTCATTGTTTTCTTGATATACTTGTTCTTTATCTTTTCCTTTGTCACGCCTGAGCATTCTAATCATTTTTTTAATGTCCAGTTTGTCCATAGTCTGGCCTTCTTTGTTGGTGTTTTCTGGATATCTATCCTTTTTCTGTGGATAGACTGTCATTTCCTGTTTTTGTTTTTTTTGTCTTGTAATTTTCTGTTGCACACTGTACATTTTAATATTTTAAAATGTTAGCTCTGAGATTTATCCCCTGAGAGGTGTTTCTTGAGTGTGTGACCAGCTTGTGATATGACAGGTATTTCCTTGAGTGTCAGGAACTAAAAAACCAGCCAGCCTTAGGGAAAACCCTTTCACCATCCTTGCAGTTTTGCTTTGCGTTGGCTGCTGCTCCTCTTTAGAACTCAGCCCCCTGTCAGGAATCCTGGTCGCCAAGGCGAATGCCGAGTGCACGGTTCTCCGGTCTTTACTGGGCTTGGGCTTGCTCTTGGCCTTAGGAGTCCCCTTTTTTCATGAATTTGAATGTCTCTCTATACCACAGAAAACAGACCTTCTCCCACTCTGGGTGTCCTCTACAGGAAGTAAGGCAGATGAGCCCTTGCCCCAGGCCACCCGACACCCTTGTCTCTCACTCTGCTTTTGCCTGGAGGGTAGGTTCTGAGAGGGGGGCATGGAGAGGAGTTTCCCCTGCCTGTCATTCTCAGCTGGAGAATCCCCCACAGACGGAGTACCTGGTCAGCTCCAGATGCCCTGGGGAGATGAGGAAGGGGCCAGGAAGGGCACAGGGATTTCCTCCTCGGCTCCCTAAAACTGAGCTTTCTTGACTTGGTACATACCCGGCAAACACAGCCCCTAGCTGGCCTCCGCAGCTCTGAGGAAGCTGACGTCTCCTGCGCACCCTTTGTCCAGGGCGGGTTGGAATAGTGGCTGCCCGCGAACCGGACCGCGATCTGAAGGAGCTAGTGAGAAGCAGTGGTCAGCCATCAGCCCACGCCACGCCCCCCCCCCCCCCCAGTCTGACAGAACCCCAGACTGGGGCACGGGCAGCGGCCGGCCAGGGTGCAGTTCAGCTCTGTTTACCGCAGCTCACCGGCTTTTCCCCCTGCTCCTCCTGGGATGCCGCACCGTGTACTCTGGACTCACGAGTTTCAAAATAGTTGATCCAGGCAGTTCCTGCCTGTTGAATTCTTGTTCTGGTCAAGGGACTGATTCCTGGAGCTTCCTGTTCCACAAGCTTCCCTTACTCTGCCCTCCTTGCCTTTTTAAAAGATGAACCTGAACTTGTCATAACCAGACTGCTGGCTCCTTTTCTGATTTGTTGTAGGCAACTGGTGATGCAATAGTTTGGAAATTTGAGTGTGCGTGTACCTTTTAGAGATTTGTTTTATAACATTTCTGCAATTTCTCTTTGTAATTTGCAGAGAAAGCAACCAGTGAGATGAATACAGCTGAGGACTGGAGCCTCATCTTGGATATTTGTGATAAAGTTGGTCAGTCTCGTACTGGGTAAGTACTGCAAACTTTCAGAGGATTTTTATTCTACCTTTTTATAAATCTGAAAAAAACATGGGGTAGAAGTTAAAGCGTATTACTTTACAGTCTAGTATAAAAAGGCAGTGTTTTTGCTAGAAACATTTGAAAAATCACCCCTTTTAGGATACTCCTTACAACCAGTTAGGGTAACACAACTCTGGGTAAAATGTTCTTCCTATAATTAGTCATCCTTGTCCATGTTTACCTTCTGAAATCTGACTTTCTCCAGTGATTTTTAGAGTCGTCAGTGATGTCACGGTTGTTTCTAAGCTCTTTCTTTGTCTCACTGGCAGTATTCTTCCCGGGCTTAGTGACAGTTGAGGGAAACAAGTGAGGGGAGCTGTCTTAAACATTTTGGCCTGGGTGCCCAGGCTTTCTGGCTGTGCAGCAGGTGGGGTAACGATCTCCCTAACTCCGGGCCGATGATGTCCAGTTCTCAGCAGCCTCATTCACCCCATCGTGCCCCACAAACATCGTTGCTCTCTTTGTGCACTTCTATGTGAGGAAGGTTGGGGAGCACTGCTGCATTGCACTTGATTCTTCAGGTGCAGTCTCAGCCCTTTTGTGGCTCCCTATTTGGTTCATCTTCCTGCTCCCCAAAATTGAGGTATTCTTCTGACTTTTCCTTACTCCTGTGGGTGTGTGAGGGATTTGAAGCTGTATGTACCCCAGAAAAACATGTTCTTAAATCTGATCCATTCCTTGGTTTGAGTAGGATCTTTTGATGAGGCTACTGCAGTTAAGATGTGTCCACCTCATTCAGGATGGGTCTCGATCTTATTACTGGAGTCCTTTAAAAGAGAATGAAATTCTGACAGAGCGAGAGAAAGCTAAGTAGCTGAAGTCAGCGAAACCTGGAGGAGAAAGCAGAGATCGGCAGATGCCGTCATGGGCCTTGCTGTGTGCGCTGGAGCCGGAGTTGCCAGCAGCTTTGGGCTTCTCTGGCTTGGCGTCTTGTAGCCAGCCCTAGAACGCTGGTCTGTGGGAAGAACACATCGCCTTGAAGACGCCTTGATTTGGACATTTTCCTGGCCTTAAAACCATGAGCAAATAAAGTTCCATTGTTTAAGCTGGACCATTTCCTAGTATTTGCTTAAGCAGCCTAGGAAATGAAAACAGGGTGACACCTACGTCTTCAGCTCTGATTCTCCTTACCCAAACTCTAGTCCTGGGGACACAGCATCCTTCCTGAATATCATATGATATAAACTGTGATCTTACCACGTAGAAACCTGCCTCTTCTTGTCTTAAACCTACTTTCCCTCCTTTGTCAAACCCTGTTTCTGTGAATGACAAGATTATTCTGTCATTTGTACTAAATGCCCTCCACACTGATTTTGTTTCTAAATCCATTCAGTTTGGGCTCACAATATCTCTGAAAAAGTGGATGTAATAAAGTCTTCTTAGTTATGTCCTTGAGTGAGTGCCAGACCAGGGAGGGGCCTCTCCGTCCCTTCATTCATGTTTTTTTTTGGACCCTGATGGCTTCCGCCTGCCAGGTCTTGGGAGACTCTCCCCTGTTCGACCCCACCCTCTTGTCATTTAGGTCGGTCAGCCTTGCTCCCTCTGACCTGTGAACTCTCTCATTCTGTTAACCTGTGGGTAGCTGCTGTGCCACAGAGCCATTCTTTCTCTCCGTTTCTGCTGGCCCCACTCAGACATTCCTGGCCATCCTAGTCTCTTTTGTCTGGTTCTCCTCAAATCCAGTTGCCGGAGGACAGCTTCTCTGCCTTCTGCATTGAGCCAGCCTAAATTCCCTAGTCCTCAGAGTCAGTTACTTCCCTCTCAAGTACCATTCTTTCCAGTTCAAGGATTTAAGTTGCCAGTGTCTTCCCGTCTTAACTTAATGCCTTGGTCCATTCAGTTCTTTCTCTGTTTCTTCCCTGTGTTTATTCCCCTTCCAGAGCCAATTGAGATAGTGCTCGTCCCACAAAGCCTTTGCTCAGCTCCTTGGCGTGGTTCTCTGACTCCTCAAAGGGCTCCCCTGCACCAGCCTTAGCCCTGGGCTGCCATGCAGTGCAGTCATTTCTGTCGGCTGGACTTGTGAAGGGCCCACAGGCTTGTGCTCTACCAGGAAGGGAAGCACACGGCCCAGCAGTCGGGAGCATGACTTGGGATCAGAAGGCCTGACCCCATCTGCTCTGGGTTCCCACTCTCTGGGTCCCGTCAGTGGGTGACTACCTCTCTGGCCCTTAGTTTACTGGTAGCCGCACGAGAATAAGAAGACCTACTTCAGAGTGGGCCGAGTGAGTGCGAGGTGAGTTACTAGGCTGCAGGGCTTAGAGCCGCACCCAGGCCCTGGCTGAACGTCAGTGGGGGCAGCTCTGCTGCCTCTGATTGGGGTCTTTCCTGAGTCTGGCTTTGAGGATAGGATATCGACCTAGGAACATTCTTGTGTGTTTTGGAGATAGAACTTTTATCTAGCATCCCAGATGCAGATCCCTTCTCCTTTTCACTCTGTTGGTTTTCTTTTTATCTTTATTTTGGCATTTTTCATTTGTAGATAACTCTTTTTTTAAAACTTTGCTTGAAATGAAAAGGCAAGTTCCCTTTTATTATTAGGAATATCCCTTTTTTTTCTAGTTAAAAAATAAATTTGAAATCCTTTTGAATTTCTGTATGATGTATAATGAAAGTGTAGAGATCGATTTGTTTTTCTTTGTATTTAAATTATTATACCAGAAACATTCATTATTCTTTTTCCTTTTTTGTTTTATTGTTCCTTCACATATTACAAATTTATTTATTAATTTGTATCTTTAATTTTTTTCCATTGTTTTTTAATCCAGTGTCAACAGGTTTAGATATATGCTTATTTTTAATTTTTAAAATTTACTTTTATAAAACATGCCTTATCAGTACATTCCTTACTGTCTGAGTTATCCTTCAGGTATGTTAATTGACATTATACTAAATCTATGAATTTACTTAGGAAGTACTTTCAACTTTATTAAATTAATTAAGAAATTAGGAGCAGTCATCTTCCTCCATCAAAAGAATATTAAAAATACTCTATCACCACAGTGTTATAGAGACAAATATTATGTCAGTATTATATATTAAAACATTTTCTTTGACCTAAAAGCTCATTTCTTCCCTTATTTTAAAGGAAGTTAAAGCACTGTCAGGATGCCTACAGTTGTGAGCCTGACAGAAGCTGACGCCTTGGTTGCAGGGTCAGGCCAGCGTGCTAAGGGGGCACCGTTGAGCTTCTGTCGAGGCAGGCAGTGCACTGAGGGGTGCTTAAGTGGAGTGGCTAGTACTGCACTTAAAAACCCTTCATCGTTCTCCAGGTAGTTTGATAGTTAGGAGATCTAGTTTATGTTACCTAGGAATGTAGGTAGGTAGGTAGACAGACATGTTTGGATATGAGTTGCTGATGGCAGGATAAGAGTACTGAACAGGTGTGCTATTAATGGATAGCTGATGTGCTTTGGGGATGACTAAGAGGGGACAGGGATGTGGGTTTTTCCAGGACAAGGTCAGGTAGGATAGGTCGAAGTAGAGAAGTTGGTGGGTTCAAATACAATTCATGAGGTGCTTTGTATACTAAGCAGCTGTCTAAGTTAAAAGAAAAAATTGCTGTTGGTTGATGTAACTCTGAAGTTTTATAATGTTTAGAGAGATCTGTTTATAAGGGCAGACTGAGGTATGGTGGAGGGAATTGTAGGAAAAGCATTTCACTTTGAGAGAGATGTTTATTTTCAAAATGCCTTCTGACCTGTAACATATTGTTAAATTATTTTAGTTATAAATGAAAGCAATTAAAAATTTTAAACCTCTATTCCCTAAGGAAATAATTTATTTTAAGAGTCATCTGTTTTAGTGTAGTAATTTGGAAAATATTCTCAAGTTTTAAGTGAAAAAAAAAAAAAAAAAGAGCCATTATTGTGAAATTTTGTTTAGTCAGAGCTGGGATCCAGAAATAGGCTCCCAGGGCTGCTTTGAAACACCCTCCTTAATTCTTCCTCCTTTGAAAAACCCTATTTCCTCTTCTTTAAATCATAAATGTATATATGTGTATATTTATGTTTGTTAATGAAACACATGCTTGTATAAAATACGTATTTCTGTTTTCAAAATAGGTAACATTTCATATGGCTCAAAATTTAATGAAAAACAGTAAAAATTGAGAAGTCTTTTATTCTCTTTCCCACTTCCATCCTCCTATAGGTAACCATTTTGTTTCTTTTGTATCTTTCCACTCTGTCTTCATACAAATACCAGTATCGCTCTCCCTCCCAATTCTAATATAAAAAGTAGCATATTATATATATTATTCTGCATTTGTAATTTTATCTTAATATAGCCCATTCAGTCTTAGAAGTATATTTCTTGTGGGAAGCGGCTGTGGCTCAATCGATTGGGCTCCCGTCTACAATATGGGAGGCCCTAGGTTTGCGTTCCAGGGCCTCCTTATGAAGGCAAGCTGGCTCGTGCCTACGGAGAGCCAACAGCCTGCATGCCCGTGGAGAGCTGACAGCCTGCGGAGAGCTGGCGCAGCAAGATGGCGCAACAAAGGGGGACAAGCAGACAGAGAAGAACGCGCAGTGAGTGGACACAGAGCACAGGCAGCAAGCAAGCCGCAAGGGGGGGATAAATAAAATAAATCTTTTAAAAAAAAGATATTTCTTATAATGGCCATTGGTATTGCAGTGCCAGAAAAATTGACAGATTTAGAAATTTTCTTCTAGTTTAACATCAGTCTTAACTAGTGAGATGTAGAATATTTGGCACATTTTAATAATTAGTCAATGATTTAATAAAAATTATTTAATAACTTTAAATAATTGTCTCAATCTCAAGAAACCTGGTAGATGTAGTTAGGTTATGGGCTTAAATACAAATAGCCTGAAATGTTTGAATATGCTGGACTAAGAACTTTAAAAAGTCTTCTGACATCCTTAGCTGTTCCTCTGATTTTCAGTGTGCAGCTGCAGTGTCTGAGATACTAAGATACGCCCAGCTAGTAGGTCATATGAGGGGCTCAGCAGCCTTGAGTTTCACAACCAAGAGAACTTTCACAAGGGAGGAGCAGTTTTCTTTAACGTTTTACATATTAAATTTCTGTATTTGTTTTGATTGGTTGGATTTGATTTGCTTTTATTAGCTTATGTAAAAATAGATTGTGTGAAGGGTAGGTATTGAATATCTACAATAACACACTAAGGGAAGCGGATGTGGCTCAACTGATAGAGCATTTGCCTACCGTATAGGAGGTCCAGGGTTCAAACCCAGGGCCTCCCGGTCCATGTGCAGTGCCACTGTGTGCAAGGAGTGCCCTGCCACGCAGGGTCATCCCCTGCCTAAGGGAGCCCCACGCCCAAGGAGTGTGCCCTGCAAGGAGAGCCACTCTGTGGGAAAAAAGCGCAGCCTGCCCAGGAGTGGCACTGCACACATGGATAGCTGACACAGCGATGACACAACAAAAAGAGATTCCCAGTGCCACTGAGAAGGCAAGCGGACACAGAAGAACACACAGCAAATGGACACAAGAGAGTAGACAATGGGGGGGGGGGAAATAAATTTAAAAATTTTTTTTAAATCTTAAAAAAACAAAAAACACTAAAATAAAGTTTTTGCAATTGATTTCTACATTGCTGTGTGCTATTATACATGTTGATTATACATGTTAATGATCGCTTCTTAGCTTTAGCCAAAGATATATTTATTTGTCAGAAGGTACAAAATATGCTATAACTTTTTTCTTTACTTGATTAATGGATATATTTAGGTAGTAATTCTTTGATTTATTCAAACAGAATTAGAAAGATAGAATGATAATTCTGTGAAAAATATAAAGGTAAGCCTTTGGAGGGAGTTTGTTAAAAATGCTTTCCGTTGCTCTGTGTTGTCTTGCCCTGGAATTTGAGAGAGTACTTCCTGGTTTTGTAAGAGAAGAGGAACCTCTGACCTGGATACCTTAGAGTTGGAAGGGCAGCGTCAGGTAGAGAAGTAGAGCTCCATATATATTTTGTTATGCTCATATTCTCAATATATAGGCCTTCATTTTTCAAAGTCTTTTATTTTTTAAAATTTTTCTGGGGAAATAATTGTTTACAGATCTAGCCCGTAATTTTGTGTGAGAATATATTTTTATGGTCAGTTTGCCCCGTGGCAAGTGGTATGTTATCCAATATATCGGTCTTTGGGTAAAGCAACATTTAAAAAGAGATTTATTTTTCAAGGACTTGGCTTAAACATTTGTGGGGGCTGGCAAGCTCAAAATTCATAGGGTAGGCCAGCAGGCTCGAAACTCTCAGCAGGAATCAACACTAAAGTCATTTTTCAAAGTCTTTAAGAGCTCTTTTAAATTGATTGATAGCCAGCATTTATTGATTGCTTATTATGTGCCAGGCTCTGTTTAAGTGCTTATAACACATTTTATTTTGTTATCTCAGCAGCCCTGGGTACTGTAGGTTCTCCCAATTTATTCTCAAGAACTCTGAGTCATATTTAGGATTCTTTAATTTAAACTAGGGAAACGGTTCTAATAGGCCCGAAATTAAAGGATTTTCATAAAGCACTGTCTTGTTTTCTGTGTTTCTTTTACTTTCTTAATGTGGCAGAATTACTGTAGTTTATATCATTCTTTTGGCACCATTTTTTCCTTTGACAAACACTTACTGACTACTGACGAAGTGTCCGGTTTGGGTATTCAGTGGTACATAAAGCAGACATAGCTGCTTTGCTGTCAGTGTTGCCAGTAGGCTACTGGGGAGAGAGAGAGATAAACATACGGAAACTGTGTGCTACGAGAGTGAGCAGGGGGCTCTGGTGTATAATAAGAGGGGACTGCTCCTTTAGATCTTTCAGGGAGGGACCCATGACAGGGGAGACATTTATACTGTGACTCCAAAATTGAGAAGAAGCAAAGAGCTGAACGTAGAGCAGCCTACGCAGAGGGATTCGCCTGGGCACAAACACTGCACTGTAGAGGAAACTCACGTCTCAGGTCTGGAGAGACAACTCAGTGCCTTCTGAGACCTAAGAGTGCAAAGTAGCTGGGGACAATGAGTTGCCCTAACTCAGCAGGGAGTTAGGTATTAGAGAGAGTGAAGGAGTTAGAAAAATAAAAGGCAGTGTTTGGGATGTGGGGTTTAGAGGGTGCATTAGTCAGGGGTCTACAGAGAGAATCAGCAGGGTGTGTGAGAGAAGAGATTTATTATAAGGAATAGGCTTGAACGACCTGGGGGCTAGCAAGTCCAAACTTCATAGTGCTTGCTGCAAGCTGGAAATTTGGATAAAGGCAATGTGATGTGGAAATCCTTAGACCGGATTCTGGGGAGGTTTGGCTGGCTGGAAATTCTGGCAAGAGCCAACGTTGAAGTTGAGGCAGATAGTTCTTCTGACATCTGAAACCTCAGTTTTGACTTTTATTTATTTATTTTTAGATTGCTTTTTTTATTTCTGGTTTTTTATTGTCTTTTTTTTTTAAAGATACATAGATCACAAAAAATGTTACATTAAAACATATAAGAGGTTCCCAAAAACCCCTCCCCCCACTCCTCCCACATCAACAACCTCTTTCATCATTGAGGCACATTCATTGCATTTGGTGAATACATTTTGGAGCACTGCTGCACCACATGGATAATAGTTTACACTCTCCCCAGTCCATTCAGTGGGTTATGGCAGGATATATAATGTCCAGCATCTGTCCTTGCAGTATCATTTAGGACAACTCCAAGTCCTGAAAATGCTTCCATATCATACCTCTTCTTCCTTCTCCCTCGCCTCAGCAACTACTGTAGCCACTGTCTCCATTTGAATGATACAAGTTCTTCCATTGTTAGAGTTAAAATAGTTCTATAGTAGAATACCAGTAAGTCCACTATAATCCATACTTTATTTCCTCCATCCTGTGGACCCTGGGATGATGATGTCTACTCCACCTCTAAATTGAGAGGGGGTTTAGATCGCACATGGCTGATGGATATGATTCTTCAGCTTGCAGTTGTAGGCACTCTTGGTTTCCTTATGTGGTGGTTGACCATCTTCACCTCCCTGTTAGCTGACCCGGGTAAGTCCAGCAAACTGGAGAGTAGGTGTTGCAACTCTACTGAGGCTCAGGGCCAGCTGGCCTATACCCAGTCCAGAGATTGAAGTCTCCTGAGTGTACACCAACCCCAGCGCCAACCACAGGTTCAGTAAAAGTGACAGAAGAGGCATATGTAGAAAGGTCACTTCTGAGTCCAACTTTATCACACTCAGGAGCACAAATTCCAAAGTAGGGCCCACTGACAAGGCACTGAACTCCAGAGCCATCTGCCATGACCATAGAACCTGTGTGTCTTCGTAGCCCTCAGGAGCACCAGTACCTGGGGTTGTATCTACTTTGGCTTTCTTTGGGATCCTCCTGAGACGTGTATAAGTGCGACCCCTCCAATGACCTCCCGACTCATTTTGAAGTCTCTTATAATATGAACTCATTTGTCTTTACCATTTCCCCTTTTTATTCAAGATCGTTTTATAGTTGCATCACCAGCTGGTGATTGGTAATAATCCCTTGGTGCCAGCAAGGCTCATCCCCAGGAGTCATGTCCCATGCTGGGTGGAAGGTAATGCATTTACAGTTTGGCTTAGAGAGTGGCCACATTTGAGCAACATGGAGGCTCTTAGGAGGTAACTCTTAGGCACCCTGCTGCTCTAGGTCTAGTTGAAATTTCAGGCACACAGGCTTATAAGCGTAGTCATCAGTATCAAGGGCTTATCATTGGACTATCCTCCTTCACTGGTCTTTGCCCTTGTACTTGGGGGATTGTTGCTGTTCCATTGGAGAATGTGACAGAACTCCCCTGGCTAGGAATTCAGCACTCCCTTGGTTGTCGTCTGTAATTGTAACTGCTATGAAAATATCCAATGAATATCTGAACATTTTTATATACCCTATATACATGCCCTGGAGAACTCCCCCCTAGCCATGTGTCCCCCATCAATGACACCCCACACCAGTGTTCCTCCCTTGCCATAGTTGAACCCCTCTGTGGTCTAAAACTTCTTAAAAAATGAAGCCTAATATATTGCCAAATTCAGTTAGTAGGAAAATGAAATAGTAGTGATGGATTTAAAGATTAGAAATAGAATACATTTTAATTTAGAAAAACTAAAATAAAGTAAAAAATAAAAATAAATTGAGGTATTAAAAAATGAAAAATATCATAGAACTTTGTTTTCGATATTTTTGCCTTTCATCACTGCAGTGGGTATTACCCTGTATGTACAGCGGCAAGGCAGTTTCCCCCATTCCTTCCTCAGTGCCTGCATCCCTTTTTTTTTTAATTTTTAATTTTGTCTCCAAAAAAGCTTTGGATCACAGTAAAGTCACATAAACAATATAGGGGACTCCCATACATTCAACATCAAACTCTTTTCCCCCTTCCCCAGCAATGATCTTTTTACATGTTCATGTTATATTTGCTGTAGCTGATGTACAGATATTGAAACATAGCTACCAAACATGGTTCCATTTTGGTTTATATTATGGTTTATATTTTAGACTGTACATATTTCTAAATTTTTAGTTACATGATGGTTTACATTTTTGACTATACACTTTTATAAATTTTTAGTGTAATTTAACATATCCTATATCCATCATTGCACAATCTTGTGGAACACTTCCATTGCCCCCCAGTTAGCCCCACTTCTATCTATTCTGTTCCTCTCCCTGCCCCCCAGGGCCCACAGTGACAGGCAAGCTTCACTGCTTGAAGGACCAGATTCATAGATACTTGCAACAATGCTGAGGGCTTGACACATTAGACTGTTCTCCCCCATTGGTAGCCACCAGTGCTCTCAAGAGACACCCTTCCCTCTGTTTGAAAACATCAGTCCTCCCCAGGATGTGGGTATACCTTCACACTCATAGTATGGGTTTCTCCCCAATGATATAACACACTATGACAAGATGAGCACTCACATACTCCGTAGAAGCCTGCCCTGTGCCAGATGCCCCCCATTACGCACCTTAGACAAGTAACCCTTCCTTATATTTTCTGAAGAGTTTCCTCAGCATTATAGTTTCAACCACATACCCGACAATCTCCCATGTTCACCTCCCCCCAATTCCTTGGACCATCTGACCCATCCTCCCAACCCAAGCCCCCCTCAAGCTTGCAAAGCCCCATCCAGTAGTATCCCTATGCCCCCGTCTTACCCCTTCCCTACACAACTACTTACTTCCACTTTATCATCAATTTTGCACATGTAGGCGTCTGCTCACAACCTTCCTCTCCCTCCCAATTTCCTGTAAGCCTATCATCCAGTCTCTAGCACTCTGAGATAGCTTGATTTACTTATTTCATGTCAGAGAGGTCAAGTTTTGACTTCTAAGATCTCCAACTGGTTGAATCAGGAGATTCCCCACATTGCTGAGGGCAATCTCCTTTGTTGATTGTAGATGCAGTCAACTAATTGTACATGCAGATCCCTTCAATGAAATACCTTCACATTAATGAATAGGCCATTGTTTGACCAAACAACTGGATGCCATAATCTAGCCAAGTTGACACATGAACTTAACTGTCCCAGAAGGGTTACCATTAGTACTGACAAGGTCTAGGTTGTGACTGCAGTAGACCAAAATTTGGAAGGCCAAGGTGTTGGAAAGATCACTTAGATATTAAAATCTCTGAGAATTAAGAGTGGAGGAAAGTTGGAGAGGGCCATCATGAACCAGGAACTGAGACCTTTGAGAGACGAGGGAGCATTTGAGTTGTGGATGAGCTGCAAGGAGAAGTGATATAGGCTGGCATGAGACTTAGAGCTGGGGGCTTAAGGGAAGAGGGAGGGAGACTCCCAAAGGTGACCAAGAGGACCCTTACCTCACCTGGGCTGGGGGAAGAGAAGAAGCTCCCACTTGGGAAGGCTGCGGAAGAAGTGGTATCCTCCCTGGAGATCCAGGGCTCCGTTCCAGCAGAAGGACCAAGGGGCTGCTCAGGGATGTGTCAAGGAAGACAGAGTGATGATGGGCTGTGGCTTCTATGGGTGCAAGGGGGAGGGTTGGTGGATAGGCAGAGCTGTGTCGTGATGGAAAGCATAACCTGGAGCTTTTTGTTAATTCTGATGTAAATGGGAAAAGCAGGCATCTGCTCTTAAGTGCTGCTGTGGCTGAGGCTATGGGGTACAGAAGTTTGGACATCTGAGACTTCCCCTTGACCTCTGCAGATGGGCCTTCCCAAGCTAGCGATAGCACCTGGGGCTCATGGCCCCTTGACCCCTGCACCTAAAGGGGAAGAGGCTGGGGTGTGATTGTGTTACCCTGTGCTGAGAGGCATGCCCAGTCTTTGCTGGGTTGATCTCTATGTAAGAACCATTTGTATTTCCTTTCCCATGAACTAGCTGTTCATATTCTTTAATTTCTAGGAGGTCTAGATATGTAAGAGTTTTATCTATCTGTGTTATGAATTGCATATCTTTTTTTCCATTTTTCTTTGACTTTGCTTTTGGTGTTTTGTTTTTTTAATTAGAAATTTTTCATGTTGATACTGTTTATTTATCAATATTTTCTTAAGACTTAACAGTGTTTTGAGTTGTAATTATACTGGGCTTCCCTTTTCCAAGGTTTTAATGGAATTACCTCATGTTGTATTCATCTTCATGTACATCTTGGATCTGTTAGGAATTGATTTGAAATCTCGATGTACAGTATGAGGTACGGCTCTGGTTTGCTTCTTCTCTTTTTGGCTACCCAAAATCCTAATGCCATTAAATTGACTAGTCATCTTTTCCCCTTCTGATTGGAAAGGCTACCTTTTTACAATATGCCCAGTATATATTTGGTCTGTTTTTGAATTTTTGTTTTTGTCCCATTGTTATATCTCTGTTCATGTACTGGTTCTGCTCGGTTTTAATTATTAAAGCTTTATGTTTTAAATTATTTTACATAAAATGAATTGCCCTCATTGTGTTCTTGAGTTTTTCTAGCTATTCCTGCCCTCTTCTACCATCCCCAGATAAACATTAGAATTAACTTGACTGGTTTAAAAACAAAATTGGGAAAGCGGATTTGGCTCAACTGGTAGAGCATCCGCCTACCATATGGGAGGTCCAGCATTCAAACCCAGGGCCTCCTGACCCGTGTGGAGCTGGCCCACGTGCAGTGCTGATGTGTGCAAGGAGTGCCGTGCCACGCAGGGGTGTCCCCCACATATGGGAGCCCCACGCGCAAGGAGTGCGTCCCTGCAAAGAGAGCCGCCCTGTCTGAAAAAAAGCACAGTCTGCCCAGGAGTGGCACCACACACATGGAGAGCTGACATGGCAAGATGACATACTCAAAAGAGACACAGATTGCTGGTGCCGCTGACAAGAATGCAAGCAGAAGAACACACAGCGAATGGACACAGAGAGCAGACAGTGGGGGTGGGGGGGGGGAAGGGGAGAGAAATAAATTTTAAAACTTAAAAAAAAAAATTAGAATAAAAACAAAATTGTTTCTTTTTAAATTGGAGTAGTTTTAAATTAATAAATTTGAGTTTTTATGCTATTGGGTGTTTGTGTTCAAGAATACCACATATCCATATTTTCCTCTTATAGGTCTTGTCCATTTTTTGGTAAAATTTCTTATCGGGAATTTTATCCTTTTTTGTTGCCATTATTTCAGTGGGGTTTCTCTTTAACTGGTTGATGGGAATTCTATTTTTTTTTTTAAGCTTGGCTATCTTATAACATCTTTATATTCTGAAGAGAATGATCTAATATAGAAGGAAAACTGAGATGATTATGATGAGAGAGAGGATAATAGCAGTAGCCAAGTCCTTCCTCAAACAATAGAGAGTGGGAGCCGATTCTGTCTGAATTTTCTACCTTTGTTGCCCAGGGCAGTGATTTTAATTTTAAAAATTTACAACTTTTAAAACAGCTTGTATTTTGTAGAATGGGACCTATGGAATCCTAGTAACTTCAGAGATTGTTTCACTGTTTTGCAAATTCACTGAAGCCCTGATATTTTTATGTGTTTTGCCCAAGATCTCATAATTTAGCAGAAGCAAAAGTAGAAGTCAGGTTTCTTTACTTCCAATTTGATGTGTTCCCCTCCCCCCATTTCACTGTGCTGCTTACTTAAATGCTAATATTAGCAGTTATTTAAAAGTTAAAATCCTGACATTAAGATATTCTGTTTGTATATTTAAAGTTTTAAGTGACTGCTTCCTTTGCCATTCATTATATTACACTGTGCTTTGTTTGATTTAATCATATAAGCTTGGTGCTAATATGATTTGTGAAAGTCAGAATACCATCATATTGCATTTGAGTATGCAGTAACTGTTAGCTACCTTTCTGTTAGTCCTGGGAGACTGATTCTACTTTATCAGTATGTAGAGGTGTAGTTTACTTCCTTTTTTAGTGAATTCCTTCAGGGTTATGAACTTGTTCTTTAAGTAGCCAGATAACAACATCTTCGTGTGTGTTGTGCATGTTTATCCATTGATCAGCTCATAGGAAATGCCTATTTTACAAGCTTATTATTGAGGATTATCTGGCATTGGTGTGTTCAGTGTCATACTTTATTTCATTTGTTAATGTAGATTGTGTTTTTTGTAATGTGTTTTACAAATCCAATTTGCTTTTGAATTTACCCTTAAATAAGAATTCCCTTTACTCATTTCAGTACTAATTTCTTTCATTTTTCAACATCTGTGTAATGCCTTTATACTTTTTAAAAAAGATTTTTAAATTTATTTCTCTCCCCACCCCTTAGTTGTTTATGCTCACTGTCTGCTCTCTGTGTCTGTTTGTTGTGTGCTCTTTGCGTCTGCTCATCTTCTTTTAGGAGGCACTGGGAACTGAACCCAGGACCTCCCATGTGAGAGGGAGACACCTAGTCACTTGAGACACATCTGCTCCCTGCCTGCTGGGTCTCTTGTTGTGTCTCCTCATTGCATCATCTCGCCATGCCACCTCGCTGAGAGAGCTCACTGTCTTGCTCGTCTTCTTTAGGAGGCACTGGGAACCGAACCCGGGATCTCCCATGTGGGAGGCGGGCGCCCAATTGCTTGAGCCACATCTGCTCCACACCTTTTACTTTTGAAAGGCAGTCTCTAAATTAGTTTTTATTCAGTATCAAAGGAGGGTCTTCATTATCAGCTTCTAAAAGTATTTAGTGTATTCAGCAAAGATTTGAGTGTCCATATATTTTAGCTATTATATCCTACCTAGGTACTAAGATACTAGCGCTGTGAAAGCTATGTACGTACCTACACACCCTACCATGTAGATATACGTATATGCTTGAGAGTATTTTTTTACAGCATATAAGATGAAAATGTAAAGTTTAAATCAGTCTAACATAAAAAGTAACATGACAGAAGAATGGGACATGCTCGTGCTTATGGAACTAACATTGCGAGTCCTCTGTCCCTGGCGAGGTGCTGGGAATGTTGTCAGGCTCTGGGAAGCATTGTCCTCCCCGCGTTACAGATGGGCTTGGTCAAGCTTCAGATGCTGCATGCACCTTTTCCTCTGTAGTGTGGACTTCTTTTGTCTGACAGTGGTTGCCAGCCCTGGCTATGCTGCTCCCTTGGGGAGGGTGGGTTGTTAGAGGCAGGGATCTGGTACGTGGGCCCCTGGGTAGTCTTGCCCAGCACAAGCCACGTGTGTGCCTTGCACACCCAGCAGGGCCCCTGTTGAGAACCGTACTGCTTGTGCTGGCTCTTTTCCAGTCCCACTTCATAGGCAGAGGCCATCTGTGCAAGCTCTTTCATTGGACTTTGTTGTTGTTATGTACCGTTTTCTTTTTTATTAGCAGTACTTTCAGGAATTGCTCTTTCTTTCAGGCCCTGTGAGGGCTTAATAAAGAGGTGTTATCCTCATTTTGAAAGTTGAGTGAGCTAAAAGTCATTGATTTTAGTAATAAATGCAGAAATTTGAATTTAAACTTACTGTCTTTTCAATAGTAGTAACGTTTTTAAGAGTCTAAAACCTTTTTTAAAATTTTTTAATTTTTAATTTTTTAAAAAAGATTTATTTATTTATTTAATTCCCCCCCTCCCCCGGTTGTCTGTTCTTGGTGTCTATTTGCTGCGTCTTGTTTCTTTGTCTGCTTCTGTTGTTGTCAGTGGCACGGGAAGTGTGGGCGGCGCCATTCCTGGGCAGGCTGCACTTTCTTTCGCGCTGGGCGGCTCTCCTTACAGGTGCACTCCTTGCGTGTGGGGCTCCCCTACACGGGGGACACCCTGCGTGGCAGGGCACTCCTTGCGCGCATCAGCACTGTGCATGGGCCAGCTCCACACGGATCAGGGGGGCCCGGGGTTTGAACCACGGACCTCCCATGTGGTAGATGGACGCCCTAACCACTGGGCCAAGTCCGTTTCCTTTTTTTTAAAATCACGGTTCAACCTATGGTTTTTGGTACTACAAAACTACTTTTCAAATGAAGTCTAGAGGTGGGTCATATTTGAAATGAGACTTAAAAAGATCCTGTAAAGCATAAAATGTCATAAATCTTGACTCCTTTATCCAACAATATGATTAAATATCTTTGCTTTCTTCTTGTATTTTCTCATTAATAGAAAGACTGTTTCGGGTCATTTTATATCCCCACCAGCAGTGTGTGTAGGATCTAATCTCTTCATATCTTCACCTCTTGTTATTGTCTTTTTGTTGTTTATGGCCATCTTATTGGATATGAAGTAGTGTCATGGTTTTCGCTTGCATTTCCCTAGTGAGTAATGATGTTGACCATCTTCTTATTTGCTTATTGGTTATTTGTGTATCTTCTTTGGAGAAATGTCTAGTCATATCTTTTCATTTATAATTGGGTTATTGGTCATTTATTATTGAGTTGTAAGAGTTCTTCATATCTTCTGCATATAAGTACTTTATTAGTTTTATGGTTTGTGATTACTTGCTCCCGTTTTATGGGTTGTCTTTTCACATTATTGATAGTTTCCTTTGAAGCCGAAAAGCTTTTAATTTTGATGTTCAATTTATGTTTTTTGTCTCTTGTTGTTTGTGCCTTGGGTACAGCATCTGAGAAACCATTGCCAAATTCAAAATCACAAAGATTTACATTCCTGTATTTTCTTCCAAGAGTTTTAAAATTATAGTTTTTCCACTTAGATTGTTGACTTATTTTTTGTATGTGATGTAAGGTAGGGTCCAGCTTCATTCCATTGCGTGTGGTATCCAGTTGTTCAAGCTTTATTTGTTTAAAAAAAGGCTGCTCTTTCTTCCATTAAATGTCTTGACACCTCTTCAAAATTGATTGCCCATAAATGTAATGATTTATTTCAGAACTCTCATTCTATTCCATTGATCTGTTTACTCTTATGTGAGTATCACATAGTCCTGATTACTGTAGCTTTGTAGGAAATATTAAACTCAGGAAGTGCAAGTCTTCAGTTTTCTTCTTCTTTTCAAGGTTGTTTTGGCTGTCCGAGTCCATTGCATTTCCACATGAATTTGAAGATCGGCTTGCCAATTTCTGCGGAATTCCAGGTGTAATTTTGATAGGGATTGCATTGACTCTCTAAATGAATCTGGCAAGTATTGCCATCTTAATATCTCCTTCCATTTCATGATCCTAGATGTCTTCCCATTTATGATGTGTTTAGTTTTTTTTATTGATGTCTTTTGGTTTTCAGTGTACAAGTATTGCTGTCCTTTTGTTCAGTTTATTTGTAAGCATTTTATTCTTTTTGATGATGTTACAAATGAAATTGTTTTCTTTAGTTTGTTCTTCAGATTGTTCCTTGTCTGTAGAAGTACAATTGTAGTTTGTATATTGATCTTGTATCCTGCAACCTTGCTGAACTTATTAGCTTCAATATTTTTTTTGTGGTTTCTTAGTATGTTCTATATCCATGTCAATTGCAAATACAGATAGTTTTGTTTTTCCTTTCCAATTTGAATGCCTTTTATTTTTCTTGCCTAGTTCCTCTGGCTATAACTGTCAGTACACTGTTGAATAGAGTAGGTGAGAGCAGATCTCATTTCTGATCTTAGGGGGAATGCTGAAGGTGGGTGTCCTTTATCAGATAGAAGTTTTTTTCTCTTCCTAGTTTGTTGAATATTTTCATCATGAAAAAGTGTTGATTTATATGTAAAATGTCTCTTCTTTGTCTATTGAGATAATCATGTGGGCTTTGCCCTTTATTCTATTAGAATGGTATATTACCTTGATTGACTTTCATATGTTGAACAAATTGCAACCCTGGATAAATCCTATTTGGCCATAGTGTATAATCCTTTTTTTTTTTGAGATTATTTTATTTACTTTATTTACCTTCCCTTCCCCGGAGGGTTCTCTCCACTGTCTGCACATTGTTTGCTTGCGTTCTCCAGGAGGCACTGGGAACCTAACCCAGGACCTCCCATATGAGAGGTGAGTTCCCAGTGGCCTGAGCCATATCCACTCCCGGTAGGCTGCAGCGTCTGCTGGCCCCTGGCATCTGCTTGCTGCCGTGTCCAAGCATTACAGTGGAAGGTGGCATCCACTCATCTCCCTTTATGAGGCACTTGGACCTGAACCTGGGACCTCCCATGTGATAGGTGGCCGCCCAACTGCTTGAGCCACGTCTGCTTCCCTATAATCCTTTTTATATGTTGCTGGATATGGTTTGCTAGTATTTTGAGGAGGATTCTTGCATCTATAATCAGAAGGGATATTGGCTTGTAGCTTTCTTTTCTTGTGATGTCTTTGTCTAGTTTTGATATTAAGGTAATACTGACCTCATAGAATAAGTTGGGATGAGCGTCCCCCTCATTTTTTTATTCCTCCCCCCTTGTGGCTTGCTTGCTGTCTGCTCTCTGTGTCCATTTGCTGTGTGTTCTGTGTGTCTGCATTTTATTTTTATATATTCCGCCCTCCCCCGTGGCTTGCTTGCTGTCTGCTCTCTGTGTCCATTTGCTGTGTGTTCTGTGTGTCTGCATTTTATTTTTATATATTCCGCCCTCCCCCGTGGCTTGCTTGCTGTCTGCTCTCTGTGTCCATTCACTGTGTTTTTACTTGTCTCCCTTTCTGTTGCATCACCTTGCTGAGGCAGGTCTCTGTGGTGCTTGCAGGTGGGTGGCTCCCCGCAGCATGCGGGCGATCCTGCCTTCACAAGGAGGCCCCGGGACGCGAACCCAGGGCCTCCCATATGGTAGGCGGAAGCCCAACTGATGGAGCCACAGCCGCTTCCCTGCTCCCCCCCTTTTTTAGTTTTTGGAAAGGTTTGTGGAGGACTGGTGTTAATTCTTCTTTAAACATTTGAAAGAGTTCAGTAGGGAAGCCCTCTGGTCCTGGGCTTTTCTTTGTGGGGAGTTTTTTTATTATTAATTCAATGTTTTTACCTGTTATTTAGGTTTCTATACATTTTCTTCTTGAGTCACTTGTAGTCATTTGTATCATTGTAGAAATCTGATCGTTTTATCTACCTAATCTAGTTTTTTGGCTTCCGTTTGTTAATAGTAGTCCCTTTTAATCCTTTTTTTTCCAGTAAGGTTGGTAGTGATGTTCTCTCTTCTGATTTTAATAATTAATTTTTCCTTTTTCTCGTTGTCAGTATAGCTAAAGGTTTGTCAATTTTGTTGCTCTTTTTAAAGAACCAACTTTTGGTTTTGTTGCATTTTCTCTTCTATTCTCTATTCATTTATTTCTTTTGTAATTTTTATTATTTATTGCTTTTAATTTTTTTTTATTCTTAAAGAAGCTTTAGATTCCATAAATGATACATCAAAAAAGTAGGGAGATTCCCATATACCCACCCCTCCCCCTCTCCTGCTTTCCCCACTAACATTATCTTTCATTAGTGTGGTATGTTTGTTACAATTGATGAACTCATATTGAACTTTCATGAATACTAACAATGGTCAATAGTTTACTTATAGTTTACACCTTGCACTGCACTATAGGCTTTGACAAAATGTGTAATGGCCTGTATCCCACATTGCAGTATCATGTAGGACAATTCCGATGTTTCCAAAGTGCCCCATTTTACACCTATTCTTCCCTCTCCCTCCCCTCAGAACCTCTGGTGACAGCTGCCTTTATAGCAGTGTTACTGGTTCTTCCATTGCTACAATAATAAGTCTACTTTAGTCCATAGTTGTATACCTCTCCTTGTGTTTGTTCATTCCTCAATCTTGAGGATTTGGGATGGTGATGTCCACTCTGTTTCTAATTGAGAAGGGACTTAAGTCCCATGGGGCAGATGGGTGAACTCTCCTTCTTGCAGTTGTAGGTACTCCTTGTGCGGGAGGCTCCCCTACACAGGGAACATCCCTGAGTTTGGTTGCTCTTCTTTTTCCAGTTTTTTATAGTGGAAACTTAGGTTATTGATTTGAGATCTTTTTAAAATCTAGGCATTTACAGGTATAAATTTTTGCTAAATTTTCAATACGAACTCTAAGCATTACTTTTGCTGCATCCTATCACTTTTTCTGCGAAGCAGATTTATGAGTGATTTTTAAAAAATTTATTGAAGCATATCACTCATGTAAACATATGTAAGTAAACAGTAAGTGTATATCCTATCACTTTTTTTTTAAAGATTTATTTATTTCTCTCCCCTCCCTCTACCCCTCCCCACCCCGGTTGTCTGTTCTCTATGTCTCTCTGCTGCGTCTTCTTTGTCTGCTTCTGTTGTTGTCAGCAGCACGGGAGTCTGTGTTTCTTTTTGTTGTGTCATCTTGTTGTGTCAGCTCTCCATGTGTGCAGCACCATTCCTGGGCAGGCAGCACTTTCTTTCATGCTGGGTGGCTGTCCTTCCAGTGCGCGCTCCTTGTGCGTGGGCTCCCCTATGCGGGGGACACCCCTGCATGGCAGGGCACTCCTTGCGTGCATCAGCACTGTGCATGGGCCAGTTCCACATGGGTGAAGGAGGCCCGGGGTTTGAACCGTGGACCTCCCATGTGGTAGATGGACGCCCTAACCACTGGGCCAAGTCCACTGCCCATCCTATCACTTTTGGTATATTAGTTTTTCTTTTCATTCATCGCAAAGTATTTTCTAATGTCTCTTTTGATTTCTTTTACCCATTGGTTATTTAGGAGTGTCTTGTTTAGTTTCCACATATTTGTGAATTTTCTAAATCTCCTTCTGTTATTGATCTCCAGTTTCATTCCATTGTGGTCATAACATATGATTTGTTTGATTTCAGTTCTTATGGATTTATAAAAACTTGTTCTATGGCCTAAAATACGGTCTGTCAAAGACATCTCAGCTGAAACTAATACAATCGAAGGGTAGTTTACAAACATAATCTTTCCTTTTTGGGATTCATAAATCTCAAATTGTTACATCCCCACCCTAGTTAACTACCTATCTGCTTTTTGTCATTATAGATTAAATTTCCCTTTTCTAGAATTTCATATAAAAGGAATTATGTAGCATTTACTCTTTGGGTCTAGCACTGGAAATTTTGACATTGCTTGAGTATCCTAGGCTGCTCAAGCAAATATCATGCGATGGGTTGGCTAAAACAATGGGAGTTTCCACAGTTTTGAGGCTGGGCAGATATCCCAATCAAGTCATCATCAATGTGATACTTTCCGCCTGGGGACTATGGTGTTCTTGAGCTGGCTTCCAGCGATCCTTGGTTCTTCTGTCACATGGCAAGGCACATGGCGGTTTCTCATGGTCTCTTCTTTCTATTGTGGGTTCTGTTTCAGTTTCTTCTTGTGACTTTCTTGCTGTGTCTGAATTTCATTCTCTTACAAAGGACTCCAATAATAGGATTAAGACTCGTCCTGCTAGAGGTGGTCCACACCTTAACTGAAGTAGCCTCAACAAAAGGTCCTACTAACAATGGGTTCACAACCACAGGAATGGGTTAGAGTTAAGAACATGTTTTTCTGGGGTACATACAGTTTCATACTACTAAGGACATTAATCTGTGTTTTTATGTATCAGTTGCTTGTTCTGTCTATTGCTGAGAGAGATTCCATTGTATGAACACATTACAATTTATCCATTTTCCTGTTAATGTTCATTTTTGGTTATGCCTACTTTTTGGCTGCCATGAAGAGCTGCTGTGAATATTTATGTTCATGGTACAAGTCTTTTAATGGACATATATTTTCATTTCTTCTGGATGAATACCTACAAGTATAGGATTGATGTTACTTCTTCCTTAAATATTTGTTGTCCAGTGAAACCATCTGGGCATGGGATTTTCTTTGTGGAGAGTTTTTTTTTTAAATGACTGTTTTAGTTTTCCAATATTAACATAAGGTTATTGAGGTTTTTCTGTGTGTTTTTAAGTCCACTTTTGTGTGTCTCTCAATGTATTTGTTCATTTTTCGTAGTTGCCAAATATATTGGCATAAAATTGTCTATAATGTTTTCCTGTTATTTTAATATCTTTGGAACGTGTAGCCCCTTTTTCATTTCTGACATTGGTATTTGTGATCTCTCTATCTAAATAGATATCAGTTTTATCCTTTAAAAGAATCACTTATTTGTTTCATTGATTTTTTTTCCTGTTTGTATTTTATTTTGTAGATTGCTACTTTTTATTTCCTTTTTCTACTTTTTTTCTTTTAACTTCTAGCTTTTAAAGGTGGAAGCTTAGATCATTGATTTTATACCTTTTCTAGCATAAGCATTTGAAGCTATAACAAGTTTTTTTAAGATTTTTCTCTTCCCTTCCCCCCATTGTCTGCTCTCTGTGACCACCCTGTATGCATTCCTCTGCATCTGCTTGCATTATCCTGGTGGCACTGGGAAACTGTGTCTGTCTCTTTTTTGTTGTGTCATCTTGCTGCATTAGCTCTCCATGTGTGCAGCGCCACTCCTGGGTGGACTGCACTTTTTTTTTTAACACAGGGCAGCTCTCGTTGCGAGGCGCACTCCTTGCACGTGGGGCACCCCTATGCAGGAGCGCCTCTGCATGGCATGGCATTCCTTGCACGTGGCAGCCTCGCAGGTGGGCCATCCTACCACATGGGTCAGGAGACCCTGGGGATCGAACCTTGGACCCTTCATATGGTAGGCAGACGCTCCATCAGTTGAGCCACATCTGCTTCCCTATAACCACAAGTTTTGATAATTTTTTTGCATTTTCATTTTAAGTGAAATTATATTCTAGGGATTTCTTTGGGCCCAAGGTATGTGTTACAGGCATACTTCAGAGATATTGCGGGTTTTGTTTCATGACTACCACAATAAAGTGAGTCACATAAGTTTTTGGTTTCTCAGTGCATATAAAATGTATGCTTATATTATACTTAGTTTACTAAGTATACAGTAGTATAATGTCTAAAAAATAATTTACATATCTTCTTAAAATGTGACACAGAAATGAACACATGCTGTTGGAAAAATGGTACTCCTAGATTTGCTAGACACAGGTTGCAGTAAAAATTCAATTTGTTAAAAAACACAGTAACAGCAATGCAGCAATAAAGTGAAGTACAATAAAATGAGGTATGCAGCTATTTAAATATGTGTTTAATTTCCAAATGATTGGGGACTTTCCTGCTTTCTGTTATAAATTTGTAGTTTGTTGTGGTCAAACAATGTACTTTGTGTGATTTCAATACTTTAGAATTTGTTGACATTGTTTTTTTGTCCTGAAATATGGTCTATCTTGAGGAATTATCTGTTGCCATTTGAAAGAAATGTGTATTCTTTTGTGATTGGGTAGAGTGTTTTATGTCTGTAAGGTCAAGTGGAATGATAGTATTGTTTGTCTTCTATATCTGTACTTTCTACTGTCACATTTAGCAGTGTGTTTAAGTTCCCAGTGGATTTGTCTCTTTTTCCTTTAGTTCTGTCATGTTTTCCTTTATTTATTTTGGAGCTTTTTTGTTAGATTCATACACTTTTAGAATTGTTGTTTTCTTGGAGAATTGGCCTTTTCAGTATTATGTAATTTCTTTTTTTTTATACTTTATTTTTATTTATCTCCCCCTCCCCCCCCACCATGGTTCTCTCATCTGTCTGCTCACTGTTTGCTCACCTTCTCTAGGAGGCACCAGGAACCAAACTGGGACCTCCCACATGAGAGGTGAGTGCCCAGTGGTCTGAGCCACATCTGCTCCCCGTGAACTGTGGCATCTGCTGGCTTGTGGCATCTGCTCACTGGGGCAGGGGTGGTGTCTAGCTCATTGCGGTGGGGTGCCGTCTGCTCATCTTTTAGGAGGCACTGGGACCTGAACCTGGGAACTCCTTTGTGGTAGGTAGACACCCAGCTGGTTGAGTTATATCCGCTTCCCTATTATGTCATTTCTCTCTTTATCCGTGTTACTATTCCTTGTTCTAAAGACTACCAAAGCCTTCTCACTTTCTTTTCCTTTAAACTTTTTATTTTGAAATACTTTCAACCTTATGGGACCATTACAAAGTAATACAAAACCCACACAGAGAACTCCATCATACCCCCTCTCCTCCATGTACTCAGAACCACCAATTTTAAGATTTTGCTACATCTGCCCCTTGCCTCCTCCCTCCCTCCCTCACCCTGCCCTCCTTCTGTCCCATCTATCTCCTTCCATCCATTGATCTTGTCTCTCAGTCTTGTCTGTTGGTCTGTCTGTTTTAGGAACGTTTGACAGTAGATTGTGTATATCATGCTCCTTGAACACATAATACATAATTCCAGTTTTATCTTAGATCCCAGTAAAGTCGCTTTGAGCATTTTCTCCTTCATTATTAGAGTGCATCTAGGATCACATATTGCATTTTATTGTTATTTTCCCTTTAGTAGCTCCTTTTTTTATAATTTCTAATTGTGGAAATCTATATACAACATAAAATTTCCCATCCCAACCAATCCTAAGCTTACCATTCATTTAGTGGTATTAATCACATTCACAATGTTGCACTACCCTCACCACCATCTATTTGTCAGAACTTTTCCCATAACCCCTAAAGAGAAACCCTACACCCATTATGAACTGACTCCCCATTCCCACCCCTCATCCATGGTAACCTGTAGGCTACTTTCTGTCTCTTTGAATTTGCATATTCTAGGTAGTCCATAAAGTGGGATCCTGTAAAATTTATCCTTATTATTTCACTCAGTATGTCTTCAAGGTTCATCCATGTAGTGGCATATATCAAAACGTCATTCCTTTTAAGGGTGAGTAATATTCTATTCTATGTATGTACCTCATTTTGTTTATTATTCATCTGCTAGAGTTCATTTGGGTTGCTTCCACATTTTGGCTATTGTAAAACATGCCACTATGAACATTGGTGTGCAAATATCTTTTTGAGTCCCTGCTTTCAACTTATTTGTATTTGTACATAGAAGTGGGATTACTGGGTCATATGGTAGTTCTATACATTTTGAGGAACCATCAAACTCTCTTCCACAGTGGCTACACCATTTTACATCCTAACCAACAATGAATGAGTGTTCCTCTTTCTTCATATCCTCTCCAACACTTGTTATTTTTCATTTTTTATTTATTTCTCTCCCCTTCCCGCCCCAGTTGTCTGTTCTCTGTGTCCATTTGCTGCGTGTTCTTATTTTGTCTGCTTCTGTTGTTGTCAGCAGCATGGGGATCTGTCGCTTTTTTTTTTTTTTTTTTTTAAAGATTTATTTATTTATTTAATTTCCCCCTCTCCCCTGGTTGTCTGTTCTTGGTGTCTATTTGCTGCGTCTTGTTTCTTTGTCTGCTTCTGTTGTCGTCAGCAGCACGGGAAGTGTGGGCGGCGCCATTCCTGGGCAGGCTGCTCTTTCTTTTCACGCTGGGCGGCTCTCCTTACGGGCGCACTCCTTGCGCGTGGGGCTCTGCTCTTTCTTTTCACGCTGGGCGGCTTTCCTCACGGGCGCACTCCTTGCGCGTGGGGCTCCCCCACGCGGGGGACACCCTTGCGTGGCACGGCACTCCTTGCGCGCATCAGCACTGCGCATGGCCAGCTGCACACGGGTCAAGGAGGCCCCGGGTTTGAACCGCGGACCTCCCATGTGGTAGACGGACGCCCTAACCACTGGGCCAAAGTCCGTTTCCCAAGGGATCTGTCTCTTTTTGCTGCGTCCGCTCTCTGTGTGTGCGGCGCCGTTCCTGGGCAGGCTCTCCTTTACGGGGCACACCCACGCTGGGCGGCTCTCCTTACAGGGTGCACCCCCTACGCAGGGGACACCCCTGTGTGGCACGGCACTCCTTGCGCTTATCAGCACTGCATGTGGGCCAGCTCCACACGGGTCAAGGAGGCCCGTGGTGTGAACCGCGGACCTCCCATGTGGCAGATAGACACCCGAACCACCAGGCCAAGTCTGCTTCCCTATCTTTCATTTTTTAATGATGGGTATTCTAATGGACATGAATGGTATCTCATTATGGTTTTGATTTTCATTTTCCTGGTGGCTAATAATGTTGAGCATTTTTTTTACATGTTCACTGGCCATTTGTATATCTTTGGATAATTGTCTGTTCAAATCTGTAGCAATTTGACATAGTTATGAAGTCCAAAAATAGATATTGGATGATGTTTGTAAACTGGTCTGAAGCTGGGCATGAATAAGTTATGATTAGGACTTTGATTGGGCCACATCATTAGGGCGTTGAGTCTTCACCCCTTGGTGGGTTGGAACTCACGGATAAAAGGCATGGCAGAGGACAGAGTTGGGGGTTTCTGATGTTGGAGTTTTAATGTTGGAGTTTGATGCTGAAGCTTTAAGCCAGATCCCTGGGAAGTAAGCACACAGAGGAAAGAGAAGCCAGCCCTAGGAAGTAAGGAACCCAGGAAGCCTGATCCCTTGAAGAGGTCAGCAGCCATCTTGCTCCACATGTGAAAATAGACTTTGGTGAGGGAAGTAACTTATGCTTTATGGCCTGGTATCTGTAAACTCCTACTCCAAATAAATACCCTTTATAAAAAACAAACCTTTTCTGGTATTTTGCATCAGCACCTCTTTGGCTGACTAATATAAAGCCCTTTGGCCATTTTTAAATTGGGTTGTTTTTTGTTGTTGAATCATATGAACTCTTTATGTATTCTGGATATTAAATCTTGATCAGATAAATGGTTTCCAGATATTTTCTCCTGTTCCATTTGTTGTCATTTTACTTTTTTTTTATTTGAAAAGGTGTGAGTTATTAAAATAATTATGTATACCATACAGGGTTCCCAAATCTCACCCTGCCACCAGCACCATACATTGTTGTGGCATGTTTGTTAAAAGTGATGAAAGAACATAATCATAACATTACTATCTATGGACCATAGCTTATATTTGGTATATTTTTTCCACAAACCATCCTATTATTAACACCATAAGGAGAGACACATAGACCAATGGAATCGAATTGAAAGCTCTGATATAGAACCTCACATATACAACCACATAATATTCGATAAAGCCACCAAACCCTCTCAACTGGGAGAGAGTGGCCTATTCAACAAATGGTGTCTGGAGAACTGGATAGCCATATGTAGAAGAATGAAAGAGGATTACCATCTCACACCTTATACAAAGATCAACTCAAGATGGATCAAAGACCTAAATATAAGAGCCAAGACCATAAAAACCTTAGAAAGCAGTGTAGGGAAACATCTACAGGACCTTGTAATAGGAAATGGATTTATGAATATCTCACCAAAAGCACGAGCAGCAAAAGAACTAATAGATAAATGGGACTTCCTCAAAATTAAAGCCTTCTGCACCTCAAAGGAGTTTGTCAAGAAAGTAAAAAGGGAGCCCACACAGTGGGAGAAAATATTTGGCAATCATATATCTGATAAGAAACTTATAACTTGCATATATAAAGAACTCCTATATCTTGAAAATAAAAATATAACCCATTTAAAAAATGGGAAAAAGACTTAAACAGACACTTCTCCGAAGAAGAAATACAAATGGCAAGAAAGCACATGAAAAAATGTTCCAAATCTCTAGCTATCAGGGAAATGCAAATCAAAACTACAATGAGATACCATCTTACACCCATAAGATTGGCAGCTATGAAAAAAACAGAAGAATACAAGTGCTGGAGAGGATGTGAAGGAAGGGGAACACTCATCCACTGCTGGTGGGAATGCGGAAGGATCCAACCATTCTGGAGGACAGTATGGCGGTTTCTCAAAAAACTAGCCATAGATTTGCCATATGACCCAGCAATACCACTGCTGGGTATATACCCAGCAGAACTGAAAACAAGGACACAAACCGATATATGTACACCAATGTTCATAGCAGCATTGTTCACTATTGCCAAAAGTTGGAATCAACCCAAATGCCCATCAACAGATGAGTGGATCAATAAAATGTGGTATATACACACAATGGAATACTACTCGGCTGTAAGAACAAACACACTACAAACACATGTGATAACATGGATGAATCTTGAGAACCTTATGTTGAGTGAAGCAACCCAGACATTGAAGGACAAATACTACATGACCTCAATGATATGAAATAAACAAGCTGCCCTAGATAGCAAGAGACTGAACGATAGGCTTACAGGAAATCGGAGGGTGGAGGAAGGATATGAGCCGATGTCTGCAGGGGTGGAATTTAAGACGAGATGGTGACTCCCAAATCTGTATGCAGTGAGGAGTGTTCTCCTGGATTCAGGAAAACCTTTCAGGAGGGAAAGGCTGCCTGTTGTTTTCTTTGCACCCCCTGCCCAGAGAATGAGATTTCCAATGAGACAGATGACTCCTGCACACAAATAATGTTTTTGCAAATCAGAAGATGTCTAGAGGAGAGCAATGAAAATAGTGAAAAATCCAAAATCATTCCATAAAGGAATCCAATGAAGAAACACACAATCAAAATTTTCGCATTAGTGAGGCCTTAGGAGTTATCATACTTACGTTCATCTACAAAGGAAGCTGCGTTCAACATGAAGGCACTTCAACATCACCTCCTGGTAACCATGGAATCCCCAGTGACTGCCATCTCTCAAACCCTCACATTTAGGGCAGGGCTACATCCTGCCAAGTGAATGGGCCTAAGAATAGCAGCTCCTCCCTGATTCCAATTCCTTAGTCTCTGTACTGTATTTGAAGTTCAAATGCGAACTCCACTCTGGAAGGAAGATCTACCTGGAAGGAAGGATCTACCATCTCCTGTCATCAATCATTCCAAGAACTAGGCTGAAAACCTTATGACAGAGTTAAAAAAAAAATCTCAGGGAAAAGAAAAGGCACTATCTTTGCCAGTACCAGGACCTTCATTTACCTGAGCATTGCAGGGGTCAGGGTCCACTAGGCATATCATCATTAAAGTGGTAAATCACAAAAAAACAAAACAAAACAAAAAAAAAAAACCCACACCATATATTGATATTGTATATTTTTTACAGGTCATGAGAACATACTCACATTTGTACTGTTGACCATAGTCCATCATTTACCAGGGGGTTTGATGTTTATACAGTCCGCTATCTTGTACAGTCCACCCAAAGTGTATAGTCACTGGCTCTCAGTTTCATCAGAGTTGTGCTGTCATCAGCTCAGTCCTTTTCAGAATATTTCATTACTCCTAAAGGAAAAGTTCCATACCCTTTTATATTCCCCCATTATTGACTCTTAGCATTGTTATAGTACCTTGTCATTGCTGTAAAAATACTAAAACATTTTTGTTGACTATAGTCTGTGTGTTACCTTAGTTATATTTTCCCCATGTTTCTCCATATTCTTAACACCTTGTAATGGAGGAACATTCTTGTATATGTGCTTTTAACCACAATCATCTACCACTGAAATTAGTGTTATACAGTCCCTAGATTATCCTCTAGCTGTCTTTGAATTGACATTAACCTCCCTAGACTACTCCTTTCAGCTATAATTGCATTTATGAATCAGTAGTGTTGGTTATACTCACTATAATAAGTTAATCACAACTCTAACCATTTCCCCACATTTGCAACCCCCCTTATTAAACATTCTACACACATTCAGCTTCAATTCCCCTTTCTCAACCCATATTTTATGTCCTAGTTACATATACTCTAGTTTAACTCCATGAGTTTGTTCATCATATATATTTTTTATATTAGTGATACCATTACAATATTTATCCTTTTGTCTCTGGCTTATTTCACTCAATGTAATGTCCTCAAGTTTCATCCATGTTGTCATATGCATCCCAAGTTCATTTCTTCTTGCAGTTAAATAGTATTTCATTGTATATTTATGCACACCATCCTTTTGTTTACCCATTCATTGCTTGATGGACACTTCGGTTGTTTCCATCTTGTGGCAGTTGTGAATAATGCCACTGTGAACATCAGTGTGCAAATGTCTGTTCATGACCTTGCTTTCAGTTCTTCTGAGTATATTCCTAGTAGCAGGATTGCTGGATTATGTTAATTCTATATTACACTCCCTGAGGTACTGCCTAACTGTCCTCCACAGAGGCTGCACCATTTCACATTCCTACCAACAGTCAAGAAGGGTTCGCATTTCTCCACATTCTTTCCAACACTTAAAAGTTTTCTGTCTTGTTAATAATTTCTGTTCTATAAGGCATGAAATGATATCTCATTGTACTTTTGGTCTACATTTCCCTAATGTCTAGTGATGTTGAAAATCTTTTCATATGCTTTTTGGCCACTTGTATTTCTTTTCTGGAAAGTGTTCATGCCTTTTGCCTGTTTTTTTTTATCCTCAGTTTTATGTGACATGGAGATAAAATCTTTATCAGTTATCTGGTTTCTAAACATTTTCTCCCGGTGAGTAGGCTGCCTTTTCATCTTCTTAACAAAGTAATTTGCCACTCAAAAGTGTTTAATTTTTGAGGGGGTTCCATTTATCTGTTTGTTCTTTTTTCATTGCTTGTGCTTTGGTTGTAAGGTTTAAGAAATCATCACCTATCACAGAATCTTAAAGATGCTTCCATACATTTTCTTCTAGGAGTTTTATGGTTATAGCTTTTATGTTTAGGTCCTTGATCCATTTTAAGTTTTGTATGAGGTATGAGGTAGGGGTCCTCCTCCTTTCTTTTAGCTATATATTTCCAGTTCTCCCAGCACCATTTGTTGAATAGACTTTTCTGATGCAGCTGAAGGGGTTTTATTAGCCTTATCAACAATCACTTGACCATAGAAGTGAGGGTCTGTTTCTGATGTCTCGATTCAGTTCTCTTGGTCAATATGTCTATCCTTATGCCAGTACCGTGCTGTTTTTACCACTGTAGCTAAGTAGTATGCTTTAAAGTCAGGAAATAAGAGTCTTCCAGTTTTGTTCTTTTGTGAGACATTTTTGGCTCTTTGGGCCCCCTTACCCTTTAAAATACATTTGATAATTGGCTTTTCCATTTCTGTAAAAAAGGTTGTTGGAATTTTTATTGGGATTGAGTTGAATCTGTAAATCAGTTTAGATTGACTTGACACCTATATGATATTTAGTCTTCCAATCCATGAATATGAATTTCTTTCCATTTATTTAGGTGTTCTTTGGTTTCTTTTAGCAATGTTTTGTAGTTTTCTGAATGCAGGTCTTTTATGTCCTTGGTTAAGTTTATCCTAAATATTTGATTCTTCTAGTTGCTATTGTAAATTTTTTTCTGACTTGCTCCTCATTAATAGTTTATAGAAATGCTGCTGATTTTTGTGTATTAATCTTGTATCTTGCCACTTTGCTGAGCTTGTCTGTTTTAGTAGCTTTCTTGTAGATTTTTTTGTGATTTCTAGGTATAGATCATATACCTAAAAGTGAGAGTTTTACTACTTCTTTACGTATATGGGTACTTTAAATTTTTTTTTCTTGCCTAATTGCTCCAGGTAAAACTTGTAGCACAAGATTGGATAGCCATGGTGACAGTGACAGTGGGCCTCTTGTCTTGTCCCCACTCTCAGTGAAAAAGCTCTCAGTCTTTCACCATTGAGTACAATGCTAGCTCTGGGTTTTTCCTATATGCACTTTACCATGTTGAGAAAGTTTCCTTCTGTTCTTAACTTTTGGTGTGTTTTGTCAAGGAAAAATGGTATATTTTGTCAAATGCCTTTTCTGCATCAATCAAGATGATAATTGATTTTTCTTCTTCAGTTTATTAATGTGGTACATTACACTAATTGATTTTCTTGTGTTGAACCACCTTTGCATGTGTGGGATGGAACCCACTTGATCGCGGTGTATGATTCTTCCAATGTGTTTTTAGATTCAGTTAACAAGTATTTTGTTGAGTTTTACATCTATATTCATTAGAGAAATTGGTCTGTAGTTTTCTTTTTTAGTAGTATCTTTGTCTGGCATTGCTATTAGGGTGATGTTCTTTCATAGTGAGTTTGGTAGTTATGGCAGTTTCAGATTATTTTAAGAATCCCCCCAAAAATAAAGATTATGTTTGTAAACTAATCCATTTCTGTGGGTGTGAGACCCATCTGACTGGATTATATCAGTGGGCGTGATGCATGTTGAATCTCTGCTCTCTCTCCATGTCTCATATACAGGCAGTCACAGAGACTCAGAAGTAAAAGGGAGCTGGCATGTTTGATTCTGCAGTGTGAGAGGATTGCTTAAGCACGAAGTTCCCAAGAGGCTGGGCCCACAGGGCAGCTTAAGAGGAGACCAGCCCTGTGATGGACCTGATAGCTTACAGCTGAACTTGGAAAGAGTGAGGAACAGCAGAGACAGACTAGGAGGCCTAGAAAAAGACAAACCCTATGCCTGGTTTCTCACAATTGAGCTCCAAGAGACAGGAGATTCTGGAGGTGAAGGCAGAGACCTTTGCAAAAATTGGTGGCTATCTTACTTCACCATGTGGCAATAACTCCAGGATCAACAGTAACTGACTTTGGTGAGAAAGTACCTCTTATGGTGCCCTGAGTTGACTTTTGAGTTGACTTTTCATGGCCTTGCTCTGTGAGCTTTTGTCTCAAATAAATACCCTTTATAAAAGGCAACACATTTCTGGTACTTTGTGTCAGCAGCCCTTGGCAAACTAAAACAGTAGTGTTCCCTCCTGTTCAGTTTTTTGGAAGAATCTGAGCGAGATTAGTATTAGATCTTCTTTGAATGATTGGTAGAATTCATCTATGAATTTAGCCATCTAGTCCTGGGCTTTTCATTTGTGAGAGAATTTTCCTGACTGTTTCAATCTCATTATTTATGATTAATTTGTTGAGATCTTTTATTTCTTCTAGGGTCAGTGGTGGTTGTTCGTATGTTTCTACCATTTGTCCATTTTGTTTACATTTTCGAGTTTGTTGGCATACAGTCATACAGTTGTTCGTAGTATCCTCTTATGATCTCTCTTATTTTCTGTGTAATCAGTGCTAATGTCCCCCTCTCATTTCTGATTTTATTTGTATCTTCTCTCTTCACCACCACCCCAGGATGGCTTCTTTATCTGTTTGCTGGTTGTTTGCACTCGTCTGCTTGTTGTCGTTTTTGCTCATTGTCTGTTCACTATCTGTCTGTTTTTTCTTTAAGAGGCCTGAATCTCTGGACTGTCCCTGTGACAGCCAGGCTCTGAGCCTCAGCAGACTTGCAACTCTTACCCCCTGGTTTATTGGACTTAGCCTGGCCAGCTAACAGGAAGATGAAGGAGATCAACCACCACACCAGGGAACCAAGAGTGCCTGCAACTGCAAGCAGGAGAATTGCATCCATCATCCATGTGGAATATAAGATCCCTCTTGATGTACAGGGGAACTGGAAATAACCATCCCAGGGTCCACAGGATGGAGGAAAAGAGTATGGATTAGAGTGGACTTACTGGTGTTCTGCTGGGGAACTATTGCGATTAGTAAGGGAAGAAATTGTAATATTGATGTGGAGAAAGTGGCTATGGTAGCTGCTGATGGTAGGGAGAGGGAAGAAGAGATATGATGTGGGCATGTTTTCAGGATTTGGAGTTGTCCTGGGTGGTACTGCAGGGACAGATGTTGGACATAGTGTGTCCTGCCGTGGCCCACTGGGTGGAATGGGGGAGAGTGTAGACTACAATGTAGACCACTATCTATATGTGTGGTGCAGCAGTGCTCCAAACTGTATTCACCAGGTGCAGTGAATGTGCCACAATGATGGAAGAAGTTGTCGATGTGGGAGGAGTGGGGTAGGGGGGGTGGGGGTATATGGGGACCTCATATTTTTTTAATGTAACATTTAAAAGAAAATAAGGAAGGAAAAAAAAAAAAAAGGAAGCACTGGGAACTGAGCCCGGGACCTCCCCTGTGGTAGGCGGGTGCTGAAATGCTTGAGCCACATCTGCTCATCCCCCATTTTCTTTTTCAGTCTAGCTAAGGGTTTGTCAATTTTGTTGATCTTCTCAAAGAACCAACTTTTGGTTTTGTTGATTTTTCTCTATTTTTTTTCAATTTCATTTATTTCTGCTCTTATCTTTATTCTTTCCTTCTGCTTGCTTTGAAGAGAGTTTGCTGTTCTTTTTCTAGGTCCTCCAGGTGTTCAGCAGTTAGCTCTTTGATTTTAGCTCTTTTTTAATAGAAGCATTGAGGGCTGTAAATTCCCCTCTCAACACTGCTTTCACTGTATCCCATTAGTTTTGATATGTTGTGTTCTCATTTCTGTTTGTTTCCAGATATTTACTGATTTCTCTTGCTATTTCTTCTTTGACCCACTTATTATTCAAGAGTGTGTTGTTTAATCTTAATATATTTCCAGCTTCATTTCATTATAAGAGAAAGTACTTTGCATAGTTTCAATTTTTAAGAATTTATTGAGACCTGCCTTGTGAGCCAACATATGGTCTATTCTGAGAAGGATCCATGAGTACTTGAGAATAAACTATATCCTGCTGTTTTGAGGTATAATGCTCTATAAATGTTAGGTTTAATTCATTATATTACTCATTTACTCCATTCATTTATTCTGTTTCCTCATTTATCCTCCGTTGGTTTATTCTGTCCAGTACTTAAAGTGGTATATTGAAGTCTCCAAGTATTATTGTAGAGATGTCTTTCTCCATTTAGTTTTTCCAGTGTGTGGCTCATATTTTGGGCACCAGGTTAGGTTCATAAATATTTATGATTGTTATTTCTTCTTGGTGAGTTGTCCCTGTATAAATATCTAATGATCCTTTTCATCTCTTAAAATAGTTTTGCATATAAAATCAATTTTGTCTGATATTAGTGTACTACTAGAGATCTTTTGTGGTTACTAATTGCGTGGACTATCTTTTTCCAACCTTTCACTTTCAGCCTCATTAGTGTCCTTGCATCCAAGGTGAGTCTCTTATAGACATCATATAGATGACTCATTTTTAAAGAAATCTATTCTCTCAATCTTTGTTTTTTGATTGGGGAGTTCAATCTATTAACTTTCAGTGTTATTACTCTAAAGGCATTACTTACTTTGTCCATTTTATCCTTTGGCTTTCCATTTTCATATCTTCTGTTGTCTTTTTACCCTTTTAGTTCCCTTACTAATAACCTTCCTTTCTACTCTTCTCCAAGTCTTTCACCCTTGTCTTTTCCTTTTAGGCTGTAGCTCTCCCTTTAGTGTCTCATAAATTCTAGTCTTTTGGTCACAAACTCTATCAGTTTTTATATATCTGTGAAAACATCAAACTTACCATCAGTTTTGAAGGACACTTTTGTCAGATAAGGATTTTTTTTTTTTTTTAAGATTTATTTTTATTTAATTCCCCTCCCCTCCCCCGGTTGTCTGTTTTCTGTGTCTTTTTGCTGCGTCTTGTTTCTCTGTCCGCTTCTGTTGTCGTCAGCGGCACGGGAAGTGTGGGTGGCGCCATTCCTCGGCAGGCTGCTCCCTCCTTCGCGCTGGGCGGCTTTCCTTATGGGCGCACTCCTTGTGCGTGGGGCTCCCCTACGCGGGGGACACCCCTGTGTAGCACGGCACTCCTTGCGTGCATCAGCACTGCGCATGGGCCAGCTCCACACAGGTCAAGGAGGCCCGGGGCTTGAACCGCAGACCTCCCATGTGGTAGACGGACGCCCTAACCACTGGGCCAAAGTCCGTTTCCCTAGATAAGGAATTCTTGCCTGGTGGTTTTTCTTTTTCACAACCTTAAATGCATCATACCGCTTCCTTCTTGCCTCCATGTTTTCTGATGAGAGGTTAGCACTTAGTCTTACTGAGGTTCCCTTGTATGTAATGCATTGCTTTTCTCTTGCTGCTGTTGGAATCCTCTTTAACTCTGGCATTTGGCATTCCGAATAGTAGGTGTCTTGGAGTAGGTTATTTGGATTTATTCTGTTTTGGGTACACTGTCTTTCTTGGCTATTGATATTTATGTCTTTCATAAGGGTTGGGGAGTTTTCAGTCATTATTTCCTCAAATATTTTTTTTTGCTGCTTTTCTCTTCTGGCACAACTGTAAAGCATATGTTTATGCATTTGATGTTGTCATTCAATTCCCTGAGATTCTGTTCCATATTTTCCATTCTTCACTTCCTGTTTCCTGGTTTTTCAAGTTCAGATGCTCTGTCCTCCAATTCACTAATTCTTTCCTCTGTCATTTCAACTCTGCTGTTATATGCCTCTAATTTATTTTTAATCTCATACCATAAGATCTGTTACTTTTCTTTGCAGGCTTTTGAATTGTTCTTTATGCTCACCCAGTATTTTCTTAATATACTTTATCTCTTTAGTCATATCCTTCAACTCCTTGAATTGATTTAGGAGATTTGTGTGAACATTGGTTAGTTGTCTTAAATCCCATGTCTCATCAGGATTATTTATTTGGTCTTTTGGCTAGGCCATATCATCCTGTTTCTTGGTGTGGCTTGTAATTTTTTGCTGATGTCTAGGCATCCAAATATGTTGGTGGCTTTACTCATACCGTCAATTTATCTCTTACCTAGTGGTTTTGTTTCACAGCTTTTTTTTCGCCCATTCAACTTATTCTAAATCTTTAGGATTGTCCAGCTTAGTCATCAAAACAGCACCATGGACCCAATAATGGGGCACAGACCAGATTCAAGAGTGTCTTGACATAAAAGACTTCAAAAAGCTTTTCTATATATTGCTGTTTCCCAGCCTGCCAGTGGATGTTCTTTGGCAAACCTTTCCATGGAGTTGTCTCAACTGCCACTATCTGGTGATTCTGTTCTGGCTAGAGCCAAGATTCAAAACAGACTCCGGTGGCCAAACTCATTGAAGAGAAACCACTCTTTTGTATTCCACTGTACCCTCTCTCCTCCCCAGGAAGAAGATGTTCCTTCCCTTCTCACTTGGTTGCAGCCTACCACAGGTTTTAGCCACGGCGTTCACCCTGAGCGTGGGGGATGGGTACTGTTCCCGACCTCAGGTTCTCGTGCCTCATATTTTCACTTCAACCTATTTGTCTCTATGTCCCTTTCCGTCCTGGTTGATGCTTATCACCGTGCTGGTCGGCAGACCCCCAGAACAGCTCCCTCAGACAGCTTTTTGCCCTTCCACTGTTGTTTTTGTAATAGAGTTGAGCCTGGCCACCCTACTCCACTGCCATTTTCCCAAAAGTCCTTTTTTTACTTTCTTCATAATGTCTTTGGATGTGCAGAAGTTTTAATTTTGATGAATCTACTCTATCTCTTGTTTTTTTTTCCTTTTGTTGAGGTGTAAAGTTTAAGAATCCATTCCTAATACATGGACTGAAGATATTTTCCTTTGTTTTCTTTTAAGAGTTTTATAGATTCAGATCTTAAACTTAGGTCGTTGATCCATTTAGAGTTAATTTTTCTGTATGGTGTGATAGGAGTCCACGTTCATTCTTTTGCCTGTGGATATCCAATTTTCCTAGCTCCATTTATTGAAGAGACTGTTCTTTCCCCATTGAATAGTATATATTAGTCAGCCAAAAAGGGTGCTAATGTAAAGTACCAGAGATCTTTTGGCTTTTGTAAAGGTGAGCAGTGTCTGCAAGGATTCGGCCTTCCTTCTTCATCTTAAGACTCTGTAGTCCCAGCTTCTTCTGATCTCAGCTGTAGGCTGGCATAAGGCTAGTCTCTCAGGGCTTCTCAGCTGCTCTGTTCTCATCAGCTGCAAATGAAGGGGCTCATCTCTCTGGAGCCTCTGCCATGTCTATGGAGCTGTCTCTGTTACTCTGTGTACTTCTCAGTATCTGTTTCCTGTTTTTGATTGAGCGTCCTTTTATATATATTGCTCAAGGGGGCGGGGACTCAACCCTGCATGCCCTAATGACATGGTCGAATCAAAGCACTAATATTGATTTAATACAGTGAAAGTGGAACCTCTGAATTTAGTACAAAGAGGATCATGCCCAGAGGAACAGACCAGTTTATAAACATAAACAGTATCTCTTTTTGGAATTCATATGTAATCTCAAGCTGTCACAAGTGGACTGGCTCCCTACTCAAAAATCAATTTGTGGGAAACAGACTTGGCCCAGTGGTTAGGGCATCCGCCTACTACACGGGAGGTCCGCGGTTCAAACCCCAGGCCTCCTTGAACTGTGTGCAGCTGGCCCACGCGCAGTGCTGATGGGTGCAAGGAGTGCCATGCCACGCAGTGGTGTCCCCGTGTAGGGAGCCCCACGCGCAAGGAGTGCGCCCTGTAAGGAGAGCTGCCCAGCGCGAAAGAAAGTGCAGCCTGCCCAGGGATGGTGCTGCACACATGGAGAGCTGACACAACAAGATGATGCAACAAAAAGAAACAGACTGTTGCCGCTAACAACAACCATTTCTGTTGGACAAAGAAGTACACGCAGCAGCTAGACACAGAGAACAGACAACTGGGGTGGGGGTGGGGGGGAAGGGGAGAGGGGGAAAAAATCATTTTGCTCTGGATGTCTGGGTTTATTTCTGTCTTCTTGTGTTCTTAGGTCTTTTCCATTGGTTTATTTGTCCTTATGCCATTATCATGTTATTTTGATGGTAAGTTTTGGTATCAGGAAGTGTAAGTCCTCCAATTTTGTTCTTTTTTTGTGATGGTTTTGACTATTTGGGGTCCTTTGTCCTTCCATATGAATTTGATGATTGTCTTTTCCAATTTTGCAAAGAAGTCTGTTGGAATTTTGATTGCCATTACGTTAAATTTGTTAATTGCCTTGGGTAGTATTGCCATCTTAATGAATGATTTTGCCTTTCAATCCATGAGCATAGAATATCTTTCCATTTAAGTCTTCTTTAATTTCTTTCACTTATGATTTTTAGTTTTCTGCATACAAGTGGTGTTTTTTTTAAGATCTTCTTTATTTTTTGTATTTTTTATTTTATTTTTATCCCTCTCCCTCTTGCAGCTTGCTTGCTACCTGCTGTGTGTTCTTCTGTACGTCTGTATTTATTTTATTTATTTACACTCCCACCTCGTAGATTGCTTGTTGTTTTGCTCTGTGAAAATTTGCTGCATACTCTTCTATGTTTTTTACTTGTCTCCCTTTTTGTTGCGTCATCTTGCTGAGTTGGCTCTACGCCGCGCTTGTGGGCTGGGTGGCACTCCGCATTGCTTGCAGGACAGCTGCTCTCTGTGGTGTGCAGGCAAGCCTGCCTTCACCAGGATGCGAACCCCGGGCCCCCCATATGGTAGATGGGAGCCCAGCTGATTGAGCCACAACCGCTTCCTTGCATACAAGTATTTTATATCCTTAGATAAGTTTTCCCCTTGATACTTTTTTTCTTTTAGTTGCTGTTGTAAATGGAATTGTTTTCTTAATTTCTCTTGGGGACTGAATCATGTTCCTTACAAAAGAAATGTTCAAGTCCCAACCCCTGGTCCTGTTAATGTGAACCCATTTGTAGGAAGGACTTTTGAAGATATTATTAGTTAACTTGTGCCCAGACTCAGTGAGAGTGAACCTTAATCCAATATGAATGACGTTCTTATAAGAAAAGAAATTCGGCCTGGAAGGAGAAGCCATGGGGAGCAGCCAGAACTTTAAGTCAATGGAACCCAGAAAAGAATTCTCTGTCATATGCATTGCCATGCAATACAAAAGCTAAGACACCCCAAAGATTGTTTGCTAGCGACAAGATACTGACTCTAGGAGGAAGCAAGCCTTCTAGCTTCTGAAACCATGAGTCAAAAAATTTCTGTTGTTAAGTTAAACAATTGTATGGTATTTATTTTAGCAGCTAGAAACTAAGACAGTTGCCTTTTTGGATTGCTCATTGCTGGCATATAGAAACTTGACTGATTTATGTGTATTGATCTTGATCACTTCGCTGAGTTGGTTTATTAGTTGTAGTAACTTTCTTGTAGATTCTTCTGGATTTTCAATACATAGGATCATGTTAGTTCTACTTTTTCCTTTCCATTTTAGATGCTTTTATTTCTTTTCCTTGACTAATTTGTTTAGGTAGCATTTTCTGTACATTTCTGAGTATTATTGGTAATAGCGGTATTCTTTTCTTGTTCCTGATCTCAGGGGCTTCACTTTCTTTTTATAAATGTTTAGGGTATATGTATTTTGATCCTGTTACTTTTAACCTATCCATGCCTTTATATTTGAAATGTATTTCTTATAGACAGTTTATAGTAAGTATATTGTTTGGTCCAGCTTTTTTTTTTTTTTAATCTGGTCTGTTGTTCCCTGCCTTTTAATTGGTGTCTTTAGACCATTTACATTTACTGTAATTATTGATATGGTTGGATTTAAAGCTACCTTTTTGCCAGAAGTTTTCATGATCTCATCCGTTCTTTTTCCCATTACTTTTTTCCCCACATTTTTCTTGCTTTCTTTAGGATTGAATTTTTTTTTATGATTACATTTTATTTTTATTTTTGGGTTATAACCCAGGGGTCAAAGACGTAATCACAAGAGCAATTGCAAAATATTTCACATGGAATGAAAATGAAATTGCAACATATGAGAATCTGTAGGAAGCTAAGCAGTGCTTAGAGGCATTAAATGTTTATGTTAGAGAATCTCAATCTGTGATCTAAGTTTCCACCTTAGCAAACAAGAACAAATTAAAATCAAAGTAAGAAAAAGGAAGGCAATGATAAAGGTAAGAGCAGAGGTCTGTGAACTTGAGAAAAGAAAAACTAAAGAAAATCAGCAATAACAATAGCTAATTTCTTTGAAAAATAGTAACTGGGATTTATTAAAGAAATGAAAGGCTGATTCAACATTTGAAAATCAGAGTAAACCACCATATCAACAGACCAAAGAAAGTACGATCATCTCAGACTGATATTCTACTATAGAATTATTGTGACTCTAGTAATGGAAGAAATTATGTCATTGAGGTGAGGACAATGGCCATGAGAGTTGCTGAGGGCAGGGAGAGGGAAGAAGAGGTGTGATAGGGGGGCATTTTCCAGACTTGGAGTTGTCATAAATGATAGGGACAGATGCAAGAGATTATATAACCTGTCATAACTCACTGAATGGACTGGGGGAGAGTGTAAACTACAATGTAAACTATAATCCGTGCTGTGTAGCAGTGCTCCAAAATGTAACACATCAAATGCAATGAATGTACCACACTAATGAAAGAGGTTGTTGATGTGGGAGGAGTGGGGGTGGTAGGGAGTGGAGTACATGAGAACCTCATATTTTTTAATGTAACATTTTGAATGACCATATAATTTTTCTTTTAAAACTTTAAGATTTTTTTTTCTTATGCTGCAAAGTATGCAATATCTTGGTGTATATTCCATGTGCACTTGAATATATATTATTCTGTGATAGGGTAGACTATGGTATAAATCTAAATTAAGTCAGATAGTTGAAATGTTGTTCAGGTCTTCTATATCCTTACTGATTTTTGGTCTACTTATTAATTTCTGAGAAAGGAGTGAAGTCTCCAGTGATAATTGGAGATTTGTGTATTTCTACTTTTACTTTTATCAGTTTTCATGTATTTTGAAGCTGCATTGTTGGATTGCATACACATTTAGGATTGTTACATCTTGGAGAATTACTTTTTTATCATTATGTAACAATCTTCTTTGTCTTTGGTAATATTATTTTTCCTGTAGTGTACTTTGATATTAATGTAGCTACTCCAGCTTCATTGTTATTGGTGTTTCCATGGTTTATCTTTTTTCAGTCCTTTTACTTTTAACATATATATGTTTGTACATTTTAACTGGGTTTCTTGTAGATAGCATGTAGTTGCGTTTTACTTTTTTATCCAAAATAGAAATCCTGCCCTTTTAGTGTTCAGATTGCTTGCATTTAATATAATTCTTGATATGGTTGGATTAAAATCTAACGTCTCTCCAGTTTCCCAGTTGATACTATTTGTTTCTTCCATTGTTTGGGTTTTTCCTTCTTTCTTTCTCATTGGTTTTTTATTAATCGAACATTTTTTATTTAATATTATCACTATTGGCTTATTATTTATGTCTCTTTTAAAAATATTTCAGTGGTTAGCCTGTTAATTGTCTTTATTAAAAAGACGTTTTTAGTCTTTTTTTTTCTCTTTGTACTTAGTCTTCAGGCTTAATGATCTTTTCTTATCTGATACTAGTCCCACCCCATGAATTTTTCTTTTTTCTTTTAAAAGATTTATTTATTTATTTAATTCCTCCTCCTCCCCTGGTTGTCTGTTCTCTGTGTCTATTTAGCTGCGTCTTGTTTCTTTGTCCGCTTCTGTTGTCGTCAGCAGCATGGGAAGTGTGGGCGGCGCCATTCCTGGGCAGGCTGCTCTTTCTTTCTCGCTGGGCGGCTCTCCTTACGGGGCGCACTCCTTGCGCGAGGGGCTCCCCTACGCGGGGGACACCACTGCGTGGCGCGGCACTCCTTGCGCTCATCAGCACTGTGCATGGGCCAACTCCACACGGGTCAAGGAGGCCCGGGCTTTGAACCGCAGACCTCCCATATGGTAGACGGACGCCCTAACCACTGGGCCAAGTCCGCTTCCCACATGAATTTTTCTATCTCCAGAAGTTCCAGTTGGTCCCCCCCCTTTTTTTTTAATAAAAACATACATTTCTCCTTTAAATGTATTGGATACATATAATATTTTTTTAAATCACACAGCATATTATACAATATATTTGGTTCATAGTAATGCAGTCATATACAGTATTTATCCTTTTGTGCCTGGCTTTCTTCTCTCAACATAATGTCCTACAGGTTCATCCATGTTGTCATATGTTTTATGACTTCGTTTCTTCTTAAAGCTGTGTAATATTCCATTGTGTGAATAGATCACAGTTTGTTTCCAACTTTTGGCAATCACGAATAATGCCACTATGAACATCGGTGTGCAGATGTCTGTTCATGTCACTGCTCTCAGTTCTTCTGGGTATATACCCAGTAGTGGTATTACAGGGTCATGTGGCAAGTCTAAATTAAATTAAGCTTCTTTATGAACTGCCAAACAGCCCTCCACAGTGACTGTGCCATTCTCCATTCCCACCAGCAGTGAAGAAGTGTTCTATCTCTCCACATCCTCTCCAGCACTTATAGTTTTCTGTCTTTTTAATAGTGGCCATTCTGATAGGTGTGAAGTGATACCTCATTGTCGTTTTGATTTGCATTTCCCTAATCATTAGTGATGTTGAACATTTCTTCATTTTTTTTTTTTTTTTGCCATTTGTATTTCTTCTTTGCACAAATGTCTATTCAACCCTTGCGCATTTTTTAATTGGGTCGTTTATCTTTTTATTGTTGAGTTATAACATCTCTATATATCCTGGATATTAAACCCTTATCTGACCTGTGATTTCCAAGTATTTTCTCCCATTGAGTTGGCTGCCTTCTCACCCTTTTGACATAGTCCTAGGAGGTGCAAGTGTTTAATTTTGAGGAGGTCTCATTTATCTGTTTTTTTCTTTTGTTGCATGTGCTTTGGGTGTAAGGTCCAAGAAACCACCACGTACCACAAGGTCTTTAAGATGTTTTCCTACATTATCTTCTAGTAGTTTCATAGTCTTGGCTTTTATATTTAGATCTTTGATCCATTTAGAGTTGATTCTTGTATAAGGGAGGGCGGTAGGGGTCCTCTTTCATTCTTTTGGTTATGATATCTGTTGTCCCAATACCATTTGTTGAAAAAAGTTTTGTCCTGTTAACATTGACTTGGTAGGTTTGTCAAAAACCAACTGACCATATAGGTGAGGGTTTATTTCTGGATTCTCAGTTCTTTTCCACTGATTGATGTGTCTGTCTCCCAGTACCATGCTGTGTTGACCACTGTAGCTTGGTAATATGTTTCAGTGAACTACAAGTGTTTTCAATGAGGCAATGAAATTCCTCCCATGTTGCTCTTCTTTTTTAGAATGCTTTTGGCTATTGGGGTGCACTTTCCCTTCCAAATCAATTTCATAATTGCCTTTTCTAATTCTGTAAAGTAAGTTGTTGGGATTTTGATTGGTTTTGCATTGAATCTGTAAATCAGTTTGGGTAAGATTGTCATTTTCATATTTATTCTTCCATCCCATCAACATGGAATGTCTTTCCAGTTGTTTAGGTCTTTCAAAAGTTCTTTTAGAATTGTTGTCTGGTTTTCTACATATAGGTCCTATACTTCTTTGGTTACCTTAATCCTTAGGTATTTGTGTCTTTTTGTTGCTATTGTGAATGGAATTTCCCCCCTGATTTCCTCCTCAGATTGTTCAGTCTAGTGTATTAGTCAGCCAAAGGGGTGCACAATGCAAAACACCAGAAATGGTTTGGTTTTTATAAAGGGTATTCATTTGGGGTAGGAGCTTACAGATACCAGGCCATAAAGTACAAGTTACTTCCCTCACCAAATTCTATTTTCACGTCTTGGAGCAAGATGGCTGCCACTGCGTATGAGGGTTCAGGCTTCCTGGGTTTCTCTGGGCTCAGTGCTTCTGTTTTCTCCACAAGTCAGCTGTAGACTATGAGGTAAACGGCTCTGTCTCTCTCCCTGGGGTTTCTGCTGTGTCTAAGGAGCCATCTCTATTCCTCTGTGTTGTTCTCCTGGCTCAGTTCCTTTCTTCCTGGGTCTTGCTTCTCTTTCCTCTGTGTGCTGACTTCCCAGGACTCCAGCTCAAGACTCCAGCATCAAACTCCGGCATCAAAATTCCAACATCAGAAAACCCTTGCATGAAAAGCTCCAACTCTGTCCTTTGCCATGCCTTTTATCTGTGAGTCCCCACCCAACAAGGGATGGGGACTCAATGTGCTAAAGACGTGGCCCAATTAAAGCCTAATTTTAACTCGGTGATACCCGGTAATAGACTAGATTACAAATAAAATCCAATATCTATTTTTTGAATTCATAACCATATCAAACCACTACAAATAGTGTAAAAAACATTACTGATTTCTGTGTGTTGATCTTCTAACCTGCCACTTTCCTGAACTCATTTATTAGCTCAAGTAGCTTTATCGTGGATACTTCAGGATTTTCTAAGTACAGGAACATGTCATCTGCAAACAGTGAGACTTTCACTTCCTCTTTTCCTATTTGGATGCTGTTTAATTTTTTTTCTTGTCTAATTGCCCTAGGTAGAACTTCTAGTACAATATTGAATAGCAGTGGCTCAGTGGGCATCCTTGTCTTGTTCCTGATCTTAGAGGGAAAAGCTTTCAATCTTTCCCCATCGAGTATGATGTTGACTGGGTTTTTCATATATGCCTTTTATCATATTGAGGTATTTTTCTTCTATTACTATCATTTGAAATGTTTTTATTAAAAAAGGATGCTGGATTTTGCTGCATGCCTGTTCTATATCGCTTGAGATGATTTTTTTTTTCCTCTCAGTTTGTTAATGTGGGGTATTATGTTGATTGATTTTCTTATGTTGAACCAGCCTTGCATACCAGGAATAAATCCACTTGTTCATGATGTATAAGTCTTTTGATATGTTGTTGGATTTGATTTGCACGTTTTTGTTTTTTTTTTTGAGAATTTTTGCTTCTATATTCATTAGAGAGATTGGTCTGTAATTTTCTTTTAGTGTCTTTATCTGGCTTCACTATTAGGGTGATGTTAGCTTCATAAAATGTGTTGGGTAATTTTTCCTTCTCTTCAATTTTTTGGAAGAGTTTAAACAGAATTTGTGTTAATTCTTTTCATAATGCTTAGCAAAATTTACCTGTGAAGCCATCTGGTTCTGGACTTTTCTTTGCTGGGAGATTTTTTATGACTGATTCAATCTCTTTGAAAGCAGTTGGTTTGTTAAGGTTGTGTATTTCTTGCAGCATCAGTGTAGGTGGGTTGTGCATTTCTAGGAATTTGTCCATTTCATCTAGGTTGTCTAGTTTATTGGCATACAGTTTCTCATAATATCCTCTTATGACTCTTTTTTATTTCTGGGGGTCAGTGGTAACTTTCCCCCTTTCATTTCTGATTGTGTATTTATTTGCATCTGCTCCCTTTTTTTTTTTTTTTTTGTTAATCTAGCTAGGGGTTTATTAATTTCATTGATCTTCTCAAAGAACCAGCTTTTGGTTTTGTTGATTTTCTCTCATTTTTTTTGTTCTCAATTTCTTTCATTTCTGCTCTAATCTTTATTATTTCTTTCTTCTCCTTGCTTTGTGATTGTTTTGCTGTTCTTTTTGTAGTTTCTCTATTTTTTCAGTTAAGTCTGAGTTTAGCTCTTTCTTGTTTTTATTTTTATTTATTATTTTATTTCTACCCGCCCCCCCCCCCAGTTGTCTGTTCTCTGTGTCTATTTGCTGCGTGTTCTTCTTTGCCCTGTATGGAGAGCCACCCCATGTGAAAAACACGCAGCCTGCCCAGGAGTGGCGCTGCACACACACAGCTGACACAGCAAGATGACGCAACAAAAAAGACATGCAGTTTCCCAGTGCCCTGACAAGAATACAAATGGACACAAAGGAACACATAGCACATGGACACAGAGAGCAGACAACAGGGGTGGGGGGGTGGGGAAGGGGGAGAAATAAAAAAAAAAAAAACAGAAGTAGATAAATCAGAGAAGATACACAGAGGAATAGAGAGAACTCTATAGACATGGAAGAGGAGGGAACCTGATGCTGGAACCTCGGAAGGGGATGTGCCATTCACCTGATAATTTGCAGCTGAAGAGAACAGAGCAGCTGAGCCCTAGGCCAGCGTACAGCTGAGATAGGATGAATCTGGGCCCACGAGCCTTAAGAGGGAAGAGGAAGGCTGAGCCCTCACAGATATGGGTGCCACCTTGCTTCAACATGTGGCACCTGACTTTGGGTGAGGAAGCAACCTTGAGTTGTTCTCTTCAGGGCCTTGTGTCTGTAAGTTTTTTCCCCAAATAAATGCCCTTTATATAAGCCAGCAGGTTTCCGGTACTTTGCATCAGCACCCTTTTGGTCAATACAGTGATCATCCAAAACACATGTGACTGTGGGAGCAGATAATGTCAGCTCCAGGTAGATGGAGAAGATCCACGTGTGCCTCCAGACTGTGGTGCTGCGGTGCTACTGGGCAAGAATACCAAGATGCGCGTGACGGCCTGTGGGATATGGGATTCGTGCTCACCAAGGAGGACCCCACTGCGGTCAGGGACATGCTGCCGGACTATAAGGTGCCAGGTGTGGCCCCTGCCACTGCCCGATGCGAAGTCACTATGCCCACCCAAACTGAGTTGCCCCATTGAGTGGTCAAATCAAAGCCCTAATCTTGATTTAATCAAATAAACTCAAAGCCTTTGAATTTAAATTAATCAAAGAATATTGTACCCAGAGAACAGACCAATTTACAAACAAAATCTCTATTTGGAATCCATAAATAATACCAAATTGCCACAACAACCCAAAAGTTAGAGGATCTTAAGGAAGTAGTTGCCTTGTCTTCTCTGGTTATCATGGCAGTGCATCAAAAATCACCACAAAGATGATATCATTCTCATTAGCATACCTGGCAAGAACTGGTTCTTTTATATATGCCATTTCTTGTCTCATGTTGATATTTTCTTCTACATCCTTGATTTTATTTCTAATAGCTTATGTCAAATCCTTGACTTCTAATTCTTTCCACTGCCATTTCTGCATTTTTGATTTATTGAATTTTCTCCTAGTTATTTATCACATTTTCCTCCATTTTCTCATGTCTAGTAATTTTTTTACTGAATTTTACATCATTGTGTGCCGGATTTTGTTGTATTTCTTTTAAAATGTTGTTCTGTATCCTGGCAGAAATTGGGTTACATTTAGATTAACTTTATAATTTCATGGATTCTTTTTAAGTTGTTAATGAGTAGATTTAGAGTATCTTTACTCTCGGGATGTTTTAGGCCCATTATTAAGACGTGATGCCTTTGGTGTATCCACTGAATTGTCCACTGTAACATGAGCTCTGACAACAGAGCACTAGGAATTCTTCTGCTTATGGCTCTTAATCACGTTTTGCCCAGCATCATAAGGTTTTTAAACCTTGTTTCCATGGTTTATTCACCGACAGACTCAAGTTGATCCCTATCCGTATATCTAGAACTCTTGCTTTGTGTTGGTCCCTCTACCCTTCCCTGCAAATTCCATCTCCCACAGCCCTCCTGAATTCCAAATTCTGTCTCATTCATTCATTGAGGTCATTATTGTCCTTTTGGGGTCACCTTTCCTGCACTGAGATCCGAAAGTTGCCTCTAGGCCGGAAAGACTGCACTGAGATCTGGCAAGTGCCTGTCAGCAGAAAGTGGGGTAAATATCTGACTCATCTCATTTGTTTTCTTTCTGAGGCTTTATCCTTCTATACCACTTGTGGCCCAGTGCCCCTTACCCTTACTTCAATATGTATTTTAAATATATTTTTCCAGTTTTCTACTTATTTGGGGTGGGAGTATAAATCAGTTCTACTTATTTCATCACGTTAGAAGGGAAGTCTTACCTACCACTTCATTTTCAAAACTTCTTTCCCCCTAACATTAGCCTGAAGTGCCTACCTGTGATTGCTACATAAGAGAATGTTGATTCTGGTTGAAAATGTTAAAGGCATTAGCTGATGTACAGTTTTAAAATTGTATCAATACTAAAAATTAAACCTGCTATGCTTTGTTCTTCCTCTTGTATGGTTGTCTATATTGCCTGCTACAGTTAAGAAAAAACAGGCTAAATATATCACTAATTGTTACTTTTTTTTTTATTTTAAGACCTAAAGATTGTCTTCGGTCTATTATGAGAAGGGTCAACCATAAAGATCCTCATGTTGCTATGCAAGCTCTGACTGTAAGTGCTTTTATTTTGAACCCTATCTCAAAATACCTGCCAAAAATTTGACCTTCTTTTGCATTACCTCTTCTTTTTTAACTTATGCTTTTATGTTTTCAGCTTCTAGGAGCGTGTGTATCAAACTGTGGCAAAATTTTTCATTTAGAAGTATGTTCCAGAGATTTTGCCAGTGAAGTAAGCAACGTATTAAATAAGGTAAGGAGCCTGACTTTCAGAAATGAATTAAGGCGGTCTTTTTGTCATATGTTTTATTTTTTCATTCTCTACATTTTAAATCATGAAATAACTTGCATATTGTACTTACTCTTTCTAGGCCCTGTCTATCCAGTGTGTAAGTAAATGTTATGTTTTGCTGAAGAGAGTACAAATCCACCTAACTTTGAGTGTTGTGTTTTTTTCCCAAGCCATATTAGAGTATATTTAACTCTTTTTAATCATGTTTCATCTAAAAAGAAAACATGTATTTCTCTAGCTGATTGAAAACAATCAGTCTATTTTAGCACAGCGTTTATAAGCACCTGTGTAAATGCAGAGCTATTTTCCTCGTGCAGAACCCCTCAGAAGTCCTGCTCAGCGCCCGTGACCCTGTCGGGGCGCTGCCCTGACCTAACTGGGACCGGCAGGCCAGCTGGGGCTGCGCTGACCTAACTAGGACCGGCAGGCCAGCTGGGGCCCCACAGTGCTGGTGGCCCCACTGCAGACGAGGCACGTAGTGTGTGAGTTTTCCCGTGGAAAATTCATGCGTTCTGAAGGTAATTATTTCTGGCTTTCTTTTGTGTTGTACATCGCAAAAGAAATTTTGAAGTGTTAACAGGGAAAATGCCTCATGGTATTCAGGGAAATTGAGTATTTCTAGGGTTCAGTAGAAGAAAATAGTGCAAAATGTGATGAGAATGTAAAATTCTCTACTTTTTTTCAAACATTATGCTTATATGATCATTCCTTTTTTCTCCTTTATTTAGGCATTTTCTCCTAATTGGAAATATTCTTTTAAAGGCCTGGATGTCTAATAAAATGTACAACTATTACTGCTTATGAGCTATTCTAATATGCTTTCTATAATTAAGTGAAGGTGCAGTACACAAACTTGTGTATCCAGTAGTGTGCACAAACATTTTAAAAATCCCTTGTGTGTGTGAATATATGTATTTATATGTATGCGGACATAGGGATGGAGGGAGAGAGAGGATAAAACGCTTTTTTAAATTTTTCATATGTTTCACAGTAAACATACTGGTTATACATTTAAGGGGGATGTGACGCTAAAGAAATGAAACCCTAGAATGGTTAATGCACAGTGGGCCTCACACCCGCCAGGCCCCAGAGAACCAAGCAACTTGGGGAAACAGACTCACGCTAATGCACAGAACAAATTAGGAATTTGGCATGAAGGAACTGTACCACTTACTTTCTCTTTCCAAGTTGTTTTTTATTGGTCTGCAGAAAACTTTTTCTTTGTCTTCATTATCTAGAGATAATGATCTTTTGAGTAAATGGTGTATTTAATCCATTTTAATTTTGCAGTGAGGTATGTATGGTATCTACTGTTGTTTTATCATTATCACAGTATGAACATAAAATTAGTTTATTTCTGATAGACAGCTATGCTTACCTATTTTCATGTGTAAAGTCTCTTTTTGTTATTCAAAAAGAGAGCTACAACACTTTCACATTTTTTAAAGTATGTGTGCTAAGTCATTAAAATGGAAATTGATAGTATATCATTAATTTTTTTTTTTTTCTGTTCGTCAGGGCCATCCTAAAGTTGGTGAAAAATTGAAAGCTCTTATGGTTGAGTGGACAGATGAATTTAAGAATGACCCACAGCTGAGTCTGATAGCAGCAATGATAAAGAACCTGAAGGAGCAAGGAGTCACCTTTCCCGCTGTTGGCTCACAGGTATTTTATAGAGTTGTGTGTGTGCTACAGGCTGTTTTTCCAAAATGGCCATGTTTATTTTTTCTCCAAATCCAGGTAGTTTTTACTATTTAATAGGAATTTTTCTTAAAAATAATCTTGCATTTGAAGGGGTCCGAAAAATAGTATAGTATCATATTAATATGCTCCAATGTCTACTTTCTTATGGTTTCTCTCTATAAATGATTTGGTTTAACATTTGTTTTAGGTTAATTATATTGCAGTTTTAAAATTTGTATACGATTTTAATAGTGTAGACAGCATTGCTTTATATATCATGTAACACTGACAATCTTATGAAATGCTTTTAATGCTACCATTTCATCTATAGAGAATTATAGCTCAGAAATCAGGAGATTTTTGAAACTTAAGGGTTAAGTTTAGACGTGCTCTTTTTTTTTTTTTTAAAGATTTATTTATTTATTTAATTTCCCCCCTCCCCTGGTTGTCTGTTCTTGGTGTCTATTTGCTGCGTCTTGTTTCTTTGTCCGCTTCTGTTGTTGTCAGTGGCACGGGAAGTGTGGGCGGCGCCATTCCTCGGCAGGCTGCTCTTTCCTTCACGTTGGGCAGATCTCCTTATGGGGTGCACTCCTTGCGCGTGGGGCTCCCCTACGCGGGGACACCCCCGCGTGGCGCGGCACTCCTTGCGCGCATCAGCACTGCGCATGGCCAGCTCCACACGGGTCAAGGAGGCCGGGGCTTGAACCACGGACCTCCCGTGTGGTAGACGGACGCCCTGACCACTGGGCCAAGTCCGCTCCCTGGACGTGCTCTTGATTAGGAAGTTTACGAATACCTTTATTAAAAATGGGAAGGAGAGCTTAGGGGCCAAGGAAAGAGAAGCTCTTGAGGAAGCGTTTCCTTGGTAACAGCCAGCTGATACCTAAGTCTTTTTCCTTTTCCCCAACAAATAGGATTGAATGAGAGACTTAACTTCCTTTGTTCCAGTGTGCTTATATTCCAGTAAAAGGCCCACGGACCCCAGAGGGGCTAAGGTGTGTGGTGCTCACGACACAGGCTCCCTCACGGTGTGGGCAGCAGAGCTGTGAGTGGAAAACTCTGTGCTGTGGGGGGCTTCCAGTTTGGGATTTTGACCAGCACAGGAAATCATGTAGATTCCCTACTTTGATCCAGACTTACCTAGACTTTGTCCAAGGCATTTCCATGTTTTCTGAGTTTTCTAGAGTTGTAAAGACCCGTAGCTATCTGTGAGGGAGGAAGGAAACAAGAAGAGAAGGTTAGTTGTCTTCTCACTTGAAAATGTTTATTTGGTTTATGAATAGTTTTATACTGTGTTTGAGACATACTCATTCATAATTTATAGCTGGCTTTTACTACTCTCAGAATAATTTCTAAAAGCTGTTTAATTAAGGAGTAATTCTATGCAGAATAATTCAGGGTATGTTCTAGTAAGTTCTTTGACAATAGAAGTAGTGTGTATTTAAAAAAAAAATACTACAGAGACAGAAAGATGCACACGCTTCAGCACCTGAGCACTGCTCCAGGACCTTTTGTCCGTGCGCTCCCTGGGCAGCAGTGTCGGCATCACTGTGTGCTTCTTGGAGGGCGGGGCTCGGGTGCCGATGCACAACTGTAGGGTCATCGTCTCCCTCCGAAAAGCTCTCGGGTGATTTTGTACCTGCACTAACGTTGGGGAAGTATTGCTTTAGAGTATAGCTTTCAGTACAAGTGAAAACTGCATTTCAGTCCACAAAGGGAATCGATCTAGAAGAGGAAGAAGAATTTAGTTGTTTATGTAAGTTTTTTGATTAACTTAGAATCTTCAGTAGCTGTTGGGAAACTTTAGGGATCTGAGACCCAACCAGATTAAGGGACTTGTCCAGGGCCACAGCTAAGGCAGGGCTGGAACCAGACCACAGGCACTCTGACACGTCGTCCAGGATTCTGTCCACTCCACAGCCTGCCTTCTGTTTGTGGTAGAGGACAGTGGATGTGTGTCTGTCCAGGAAAGACTTCAAAGGAGAGGAAGTGGAGCAAATGCTGGCAAGAGACCTTATTGATTGGCTGGTATAAAAATTGGGTCACTCTTGTTCAAAAGATCCAGGACATAGAAGCAAACAGTAAAAATTAAGCCTTGTTATTCTCTTGAGGTAGACATTATAAAACATGTAAAAGCTAATTTTGTTAGAGTTTCTGTATTTCAGCTCCAAATATATATAAAATATATATAAGGTGAAATTCGATAAGGTAGAAAGATAGTTTTCTGAAAAGCTTATCACTGAAAACCATGTGTAAGGAGTTCTTTTGGATAAAAATAAATCATGTAGGTTTAATGGCAGAGCGTCCGTAGATTTTGAAGCCGCTTGGTTACTTCAATCATTGACAATTTTTAATGAGACTCGATTTTTGTCAAAACAAACTTAACAAAAATCCCTGAAAATATACACATTTTTATAAGTATATTTTTTCATAAAAATATAGAAGAAAATAATGTGGAAACATTGAGAACGGTCGTACTTTGGCCGGCTGCCTCATGGCCCTGCCTTTCTGTTTGTTAGTGAGATGGGCATGTGCTGGCAGCGTCCCTGTCCTGACTTACTGACACAAGGAGTGTGATTGGATAAACTCGGACCCCAAGGGCAGAAAGGAACCTGGAGACGTGTGTGTGCAGGAGGCAGGCCCCACAGCGCGCCTCGGCACGGGGCGCTCCGCCGAGGTGCCGGCAGGGACCGCGGAAGTCAGTCTGCCCAGCTTGGGAAATTCACTCAAATGTGACACCTCCTCATATAACGAAAAAGGTGGTCTCAGCGGACCTCCAGTTGTCAGGCGTGTATGGTGGTTAAAGGTTATCTAAAGACTGGAACTAGCGACAGATCATAACTCAAAGTGGTTCAAGTTGTGTCCAGTGAACTCCAAAGAGTTCTTGTCTTGTCTTGCCAGCTTTTCTAAAAATAAAGGTGCATTTGTTTGGCGTTATGAAATCCCTTAAGTGAAGAGTATTGAACCTGATTTCACCATCGTGTTGGATATTTTGCCTTTCGTTCACTCAGCAAACATTATGGGTGTTTTGCTGTGTTCGCGCACATGGCCTCTGCCTGCAGGAGCAGACGGTCTGTGTGGAGATGTGGAGGCAGAGCACAGTGCCCAGGCTTCTCATCCGCCGTTCTGAGCCGAGCCCTCTTCTAAGCGCTGTACACATGGGAATTTGAATCTTTGTTAGAATTCCTTTTGTTGTTGTTGTTGGTTGCTTTGGGGATTGCAATTAGAGTCTTACCTTTTTTTCACAGTTTCTCTCAAGTTAGTCTTGTTGCATGTCGTCTAAAATGTTGAAAGCTTGTTGCTGTGTTGTCTGTTTGCTCCCCACCTAGCATTCCATCTGGACATGCTGCAGCCCCCACAAGACAGGGGTGGGCCCCCTCTCCCATGACTTGGGGAGTGCATGTGTCAGGCTGGCCCTCTTTTCCACCTGAGGGTGCAGTGGCTGTTTTGCCCTTCTTTTCTAGGTGGGCGCTTGGGAGCTGGAGGAGGGTGGTGACAGTATTTGAACCTAGGGTTGCCTGGCTCCACAGCCTGTGTTCGTAATCACCCAGATCGCGGTGCCTTGTGGGAAAGTGTTGTTAGACAAACACAGGGTGGGAACGCTTAGGTAAGGCGAGTAGGAATTGAGGAAGCCATGTTCTAGCTGGGAAAACAGGTGGTGGGGCAAAAGGGGTCCGAGGAGGTTGGGGTGCTGCTGCAGGCAGAAGCTTGTGTGCTGTGTGTCGGTGCTCTGCTGAGCAGTGAGTGCTGGTGCCCTCTGGGGATGAGGGGAAGGGTCCGGCAGGAGGCTGGTGAGACAGGCGGGTGGTGTGCTTTGATCATCCTGCCTGAGGGCTTGCAGCTTGGTCACTCAGGAAGTGTGAATCATTTCATTACACTCCCGAGAAAGAGCCTTGTGGTTCCTAGGTCAGCAGGGGAGGAAACTTGAGAGCCCTTCTCAGTGTGGTGTCCCTGTCTTTGTGGCAGGCTGCGGAACAAGCCAAAGCAAGCCCAGCTCTGGCAGCCAAAGACCCCGGCGTGGCGGCTAGCAGCAAGGAAGAAGAAGACCTGGCCAAAGGTGCGTGGTCACGTCCCCGAGGAGAGGTCTCTGGCTTCATCCTTCTTTTTTCTTGAGATACTTTAATAAAACTTTACAGCTAAAGCTGAAATACACTTTGTCCCCTTATCACTGCCATTTCCTTTTCTCCTCAGAGACAACCAGATCCTATGTACCTGTTTGGTCTGTTTTTATTTTATAATATGTCTACTCATATATATCCATTCACATGAATGGATAGATCTAGTCATAAAGTACTCTTTGAATCCATTCATTAAATTTTTTTATAAATGGTATGAAACTCTGTTCCATTCTACAAAGTACTCCTTTCACTCAATATTATTCCTAATGAGGCATATTTGTTCATTTGTTTTGACTGCTGTTTACTATTCCAGCACATTAATGAAAACCCTGTAGTGTGTCTGTCTTCGTGCTGGCAGATGTGTGGGTTGTCCTGCACTGTGTGCTAAGTAACCAGCAGTGACCAGAGGTGGGGGCTGGATTCTGGGTAGTTATGTCCTCAACTTTGCTGAGTGGTTGTATGATTTTGCCACCCCTCCTTTTTTTTTTTTCTTTTCTCCAAATCTCCTGACAACCCTTGGTGCTTTCACAGTTTAGCTTTTGCAAATCTGATAGGTTTAAAATGGCATCCCATTATTTTTATTTTATTTCCTTGATTACTGGTGAGGGTGGTTATTTTTTATATGCCTATTGACTATTTTGGTTGTCTGTTGGATGAATTGTCCTTTTTTTCCTCGTGAGTGTTTTTTTCCCCTAAGTATGATATGTAGGAAGTCTTTATTGTGGATATTAATCATTTGCTTATTATAGCTATTGCAGATATGTTCTTCCAATTTTTGACTTTTACTTTTACTTGATAATGGTGTGTTTTAACAAACAAATTCTAAATTGTGATGTGATCATAATTTTTTTTTCTGTGATTTTTACATTCTGTGTCTTAAGATATTTTTCCCTACCCAAGGTCCCAAAAGATATTTCCTTTTATTTTTTTTTTCTGAGAGCTTTATTGTTTTCACATTAGGTCTTTTTTCAATTTGGAACAGGGTAGGCAGGAAAAGGAGTTAGGGGTTGAATTGAAAGTGGGTAATCAGGTACATTCATATGGTACTGCAGGGAGTGGATATAGCTCAAGTGGCCAAGCGCCTGCTTCCCGTGTATGAGGTCCTGGCTTCAATCCCCGGTACTACAGGGGGTCACTGTGGCTTGGGCGGTGACCAGGGCTGAAGGCAGGGAGGAGGCAGCCATTGGGGTCTGGTTTAGGGGATTTATCAGGCTAGTCTTGCCTCCAGTTGTTTCTGAATTCCAGTTATTTTGTGTAAGAGTCACCTTCGGAGCAGTAGGATACAGGTTTTTAGGGACAACCTTTTTTTTTTTTTTAATTTTTAAAGAAGGTTTAGAGTACATAAATGTTATGTCAAAAATTTAGGGGATTCCTATATTCCTCACTCCCCCCCCCCCAACGGTCCCACATTAACAATATCCTCCATTAGAGTGGCATGTTTGTTACAGTTGATGAACACATATGGAAGCATTCCTGTTAACCATGGACTATAGTTTACATTATAGTTTATACTCTGTCCCACACAATTTTGTAGATTATGACAAAATATATAATGGCCTGTATCCATCATCGCAAAGTCATGAAGGACAATTCCAATATCCCCCAAATGCCCCATGTTACACCTATTCTTCCTTCTCCCTCCCCTTAGACTCTCTGGTGGCCACTGCCTTTTTATCAGTGATAAAAGTTCTTCCATTATCTAAGTCCCCTCTCAGAAGCAGAGTGGGCATCACCATCCCTAAATCCTCAAGATTGGAGAATGAACAATGGACTAAAGTAGACTTATTATTATTCTCCTATAGACTTATTATTATTTAGGGACAACCTTTGAAGCTCTGACTTAGTAAGTCTGCAACAAAACTCGGGACTCTGACTTTCCTGGCAATTATGTGATCATTTTGAGAACTTAAGCTGTAGGACATAGGAATATACTTAAAAGGTAGAAGAAAATATAAAATAGATGCTAAAATACAAACAAAATGAATCTATGAGTTTGCCTCTTTTTATTACTCTGAATAATTTGAATTATTTCAGTAAACATAAGAGTCATCATGCTGTACAGTTTTTCATTATTTTAAACTTTCAATTTTGAATAAATAAAATCAACAAATGATTTTTATTCAGCATGTTATATCAGAATATGTCCTAGTTTCTAGCCAAACTATTAAAAGAAAAATACTTATAAATTCTTTGAATTATCTTCAGATATCTTTTGGCACTTCTTTGGATTGTTGGATGTATTAACATTTTGGGTCTTCTTAAACCATTGTTTTCCAGCCATTGAGCTATCCCTGAAGGAACAGAGGCAACAGCCAACCCCACTTTCCAGTTTGTATCCAAGCACCTCCGGTCTTTTAACTAACCACCAACATGAAGGCCGAAAAGTTCGTGCTATATACGACTTTGAAGCTGCTGAAGATAATGAACTTACTTTTAAAGCTGGAGAAATTATTACAGTTCTTGATGACAGGTAATGGTTAATATTAAATTGAACTTTCCTGTGAAAATATATAAATTATTATTTCTCTATTTTCTATCTTCCCCATTATTCCTATTGAATGCAGTTACTTGATGTAATAAAAAAATATATAGATATATTGACCCAAATATTTTCTCTATGACAGTTGCTTGCTTTGCCTGTGTCGTACTGCCTGGATACTTATTCTATACTTTAACTTTTTCTCTTCTTTTATTTAAAGAGTATGTTTATTTCAGTGGCCTAGCCATTCATTTTTGGTTCCATCTAAGAGTAATATGAGTAAAGCTTTAATATCTTAGAAAATACCCAGCAAAGGTGTTTGTATTTATGGAATTTGTAAGAAACATATAATACGTTTTATATATTTACTCAGAACAATATATTCTTATGGAACAGACTCATTTTACATGGACTTAAATGTTTACATTATCATAGGAGAGGTGATGCAGCACATCAGTGTATTTACTACAGTTTTCTGATGTTTCAGTTTCTTGAAAATGAATTGTTACTGATAATGAATCTAAATTTGCAAGTGGTTTTTTAAAAAATAAATTAGGATAGAGTCAAGGTTTTTCCTGTAGTTACCACTCTTGTAGTCCAGTATTTTTTCTTGAGTGGAAGAAAATGGGGTAAAATTTATGCTTGTAGCTGGAAACTGTGCACAACCCTGGGCACTCGTTCATTCAGAAGGTGTTTGTGAAGTGCTAGCTGTCCTCAGCTCCGCTGGCGCCCTCAGGCACTGCACCCGGGGCATGCGCCCTGCACACGGTCCTGGAGCGCTACCGCTGGCCCCCGTCCCGCTCAGGACCGAGGCCTGCGCTCAGAGCCTCGCTTACACCTTACCCTTGAGCCCGGGACCCCCTCAGAGGGGAAAACTGCTGAACGTGTGGCACCCTTCTCTGGGGGAGAGAGTGCGTAGCTTTTTAGATTCTCCAGGAATTCACCCCTTCTGAAAGACAACATCTGTGAGTTTAATATTAATAACGTCTTGTCTTTTCTGGGTCCTCACTTCTTATTTGTAATAAAGATCCATTCATTGCCTGCTTCATTGGATTGTCATGAGATTCAAATCTGGTAATAATAGGTGTTAAATACTGTGCAATATAAACATTTGCTGAAGTAATCTTTACTTTGTAAAGCATTCTGTTTTGTTCATCATAGTGACCCCAACTGGTGGAAAGGGGAGACCCATCAAGGCCTGGGGCTTTTTCCCTCTAATTTTGTGACTGCAGATCTCACTGCTGAACCAGAAATGAGTAAGTATTTCCTGGCCTGTCAGTGTGTGATACTCTGTAACCTCCTCTAACTGGATTTTGAGTAAGTGCTGCTCCCTGGCGCAGCAGCTCTTAAAAGTTAGTGCCCCAAGGTGATTACTAAACGTGTAACTTCCTGGACAGGAGATTATTTACTAGAAATAGTCTGAGTTGAAACATCTGTCTACCAAGATTATCTTTAGACTCTTGGCATCTTAAGAGATTTTGCATGTAAGTTGGTAAGGTGCAGTTAGTTATCTGGCAAAAAAGCTCCTGTCTTTTGTAATGCCAGATGGAAGGGATCAGTGAAATTAGAAACCACCAAATGCATAAGTCTTTATTAGTTTACAAGAATTTTAGGAAAGGGTATTTGTCTTAGTCATCTTTTTATGTCCAACAGCTTGCAGTACTTACTGAATCTTACCCAGAATGCAAACTGCTTAAATATTTATAGTATAGATAATGGGTAAATATGAGATACTTTTCTTTAAAACATAAGACTTCTCTTTCACAGAAATAGATTAACAGTTATGTATGCCAGGGGAAGGATATCGGGATTGAGAGGGGACTGTAAGAGGTAGGGGGTTTTTCTTTTTGGAGTAATGAAATGCTCTGGTGTTGATTGCAGTGATGAATGCACAACCCTGTGATTGTAGTGAAAGCCATTGCTTGTACAGTTTGGATGGATTGTGTGGTTTGTGAATATGTTTCAGTAGAAGTGATTTAAAAATAAAAGAAGAAAGAACACTTCTCTTTCAAAAGGAGGATTTAACAACAAAGCTTACAAGTCTCTAACATCGACACCCTCTCACAGACTGGCTGGGATGTCTTATGTCACTTCTTTTGAGTCCGGTTGCTAATGCCCGTTCTTCTAATGATCTTGGTGGAACTCAAAAACATGTGTTGAGACTGGTGTGAGTGGTGCTCAGCGTGTTGGGCGTTCTAACCTGGGCTGCTGCTGGGGTTTTGTCTGGTCCTGAACCAGCTGTTGGAAACTTGTCCTGGACTTTGGTTCAAGATGAGGTCCAAGATCTCATCTCTTGTTTTTCACCACATAGCAGTGTGGCTTCAATACTGGCTCTTCTCAAATGTTTCTCTTTGGACCGTCTAAAAGAGGAATGTGAGCATCAGGTCAATGTAATGGAGAGAGAGTTCTCAAGATGGGGAAGCAAGGGCTAGCGTTTCCTTTATGAGGAGCAGATAGACGTGTGGCCCTGCCTGGCTGGCTTGGTTCAGAGGGGCCGGAAGGGAGTGTGGAGGTGCTTCATGTTGTTAATGTATTTATGTAAAAATACATACTTATACGTGTTCCACCTGTAAATGCACGCAGGTAGCGTCAGTCTCTCTAAAAGGGCTGTAGGCTGCGGTCATCCCGGAGCGCTCTGGTGTGGCCGTGTGTGCTAGCTGGTGGATGGCGCAGCACAGTGCTGAGCTGAGCGCTGGTGGGGAGCAAGAGCAAGCTGCCTGTAGTCGGTGCTTTCCTTTCCCCAGGGGAAAACGAAATTGGCTGAAACTCGTTATGGCACGTAGATTTCTGCTTTACAGTGATTTGAACGGGGCAGGTGTATTCCTTAAGTTGGAAATTAGACTTTGCATTTTATAAGGAAGCCCGTACAGACTACATATGTCCCCATATTGTCCACCAGTTTACTAGACTCAGGTATATGGTAGGTGATAAATTTTGTTTCAGAAATATAGCTTATTTTTCTTGAAGTATCTTGTGAAAAATGAAAGAAATTTTGACAATTTAGTAAAGTAAGTTCTGTCACAATTGCCTAAATCTGTAACCTAGATTTCCCCAAAATTGAATCTCTCAACCTAGTAAGAATACAAGAAAAATACACATTGTCTTTTGGAAATTAAAGTCTATAATTGAATTTTACATTTGTTATGAAGGAATTATAAATGTTACATATTTCACAGTTAAGACAGAGAAGAAGACAGTACAATTCAGTGACAACATTCAGGTGGAAACACTGGAGCCAGAGCCAGAACCAGCCTTTATTGATGAAGTAAGTGCTTCCTGGGGGACAGCAGTTGTTACTTTGTATCAAAATCTAATTGTTTTTCTTGTTCTTTTAAAAGAGATGGTTACTTGAAAAATGCATGCATTTTTGTTTTTGTTAAAAAAATTTGAAACTACAGACAAAGCAAAGATTCTTCTCAAAACATTCTCTCCAGACTCATACTACTTTCCATGTCAGTACATACAGTTCTGCCTCCTTAAGCTCAGGTTAAGCATCTGAGGAATGGATTTCTCATAGTTTACTTGTTCTGTTGATAGGCACTAGCTGTTTCCAGTATTTTTTTACAGACAGTATTATAGTAATATTTTTTTTCACCATCTATTTCTGTGACTCTTTAAAATTGTTATCCAGGAGTAAAATTGCTCATTAAAACTGAGGATCTGTGTGTTCACTTTATGCTCCCATCGATATTACGAGAATGTGTTTCCCATTTACTTAGCCAGCTTACTATCTCTAAAAATTAAGTTGTCACTAAATTATTTTTACATAAACCATTTCATAAAAGCAGTGTTAATGTATTGAAGATCATTGGAAATGATTGTTAGTTGCTCCAGGATTAAGCACATTCTACTATTTGGGGACAAGCTTTTGCTAATTTTGTTCTAAATATTTTCATTTGTCATTGCCACATCTGAAACAACAGTACATGTTTTCATGATTGAGTTTGAAAAAACAATGTCAACTTGATGACAGCTCAAACCACACTTATTGGAGCCAGACAGTAGTTCCCAAACTTGCATTACTGGGAGGTCAGACTTGGATTTTTAAAAATTAAGTTAATCCATTTTATTAATTTAAACTTTATGGAAATTTCTGCTGCTATTTATATAAGAAGTAAAAGAAGATTCAACTGGTCACATTTCCAGCTGTAAGCATGTTTGTGGTTGCCTTTTTCTGCTTGAGTCCCGACTGTTGCTGCCTCTTTGAGGAACACAGTTGACAGAACTTCAGTGAATCCGCCTAAGGGCCAGATGCTGGATTATGGAGCTAAGAGGCCGTTTTCCAGGCATTCCATTGTATTAGTCAAGGAGGGGCAAATGGCGGGCTATTCTGCCCACTGCCTGGTTTTGTAAACAGAAGTGTGGAGCAGAGCTGTCCCCTTAGTTTACGCACCTCTGCAGCTGCCATGCCCCGCAGCGCAGACGTGAGCAGGTGCAGCAGGAGCCGTAGGAGCCACAGAGCCACGCTCCGGTCACTAGCGAATTGTTTTCCTGGCATCACTCTGCCAAGGACGCCCCTGTTTCACAGTCGTCCCCTCCCTCTTCCAGAAGAAGCTTGCCCTTACCCTTACCCGCCGTGAGCGCTGGTGGATCCCAGTGCCTCAATGTGGACGTGTCCCCTGGCCGAGTCCAGATTCTCGTGTTTGCATGGAGAGTCACGAGTCTGATGACTGCAGCACAGCTCAGGGGGTTTCCTGTCTTTTCTATCAGCAAACTAATAGGACCAGATGAGTTGTCAGCTAGTAGATCACTAAAAGTCATTTTTTTAATGATAGGTCATTGTGTTTCCTGGCAAATATATTCAGAGAACTGAATGGTATTTCCATAACCTCATTTGTTTATATGAAGTTTTTCATTACTTTCATCAATAAAACAAAACTAGGAATAGAGTTGATGCTGAACTCTGGGCATGTTTTCTTTTCAAAATTTGAACTAAAATTATGTTGTTTTGACCCATTATATGCTATTAGTAATCCTAAACTCATCCAGAAGAATTTTTGTTACACTTAGCATTATCAGTTTGTAAACATATTTTAATTGCAAAGAAATTTGATAAGGTAATTGACGGGAGACTTTGAAGGATATTAATTGCTTAGGGTAAAATTTTATAGAAGTCAAATGGAAATACGATGAGTTCAAGGAGAAAAAGTGAACAATTTGATATTCCTGACAGATTCTCATTGTGTTTTTTTAAATGTTAATGGTGGGTGCACATTGCTATTGTGTTTGAATTTCTTTGGATATATTGAAAAGACGTTTTAAGTGACAGTTTTATTTGAACATTTCAGCATTTTAAAATGTTCTGGAAATTGTATCCTTGTAACCTTTTAAACTTGGAAGATGTGAGAAATTGTCTTTAAAATATATGAGGAGTTTTATAGGTTTATAGTATTCTTTTAGGGGCATCAGGATCTTTGTGAACAGATGGAACAAAAACGACCCAAGTTTTAATTGACTCTCCGTCTCATATGGCCATATGTATTTTTGTTGTTGTTACAGGCAAACCCTTCTCTGTCATATGCTTTCTTTTTTTTAGACTACTGGGAAATGAAAATTGGGAATCCTTTACATTTAAAAATAATGTAGTTTTCTGACTTGAAAAGAGCTTTTTGATATGCTTGTTTCACTTCCACTGGAGACAGATTTGTCTCTCGAATTTATTTCCTCCTACACAGAGCACATAGTTTCTGTTTTCAATAACTACTTTGCTTAGAATCTGTAGTTTTTAAACTATTTATCTTACGTACCAGTGTTTAATAGCAGAACCGCTTAAAAACCAAGCATTGGGAAAAGTTTGTGATTATTTTAGTAGTAGTCCTTGGTGCATTAGACTTGTGTTTTGACTTTTAGGAACATACATATAAATGCATAGGACACGGCAGCTTCATTGCTTCCATTGGCCTTACAGCGAAGGCCTCTGAAATGGATCTGAGCCCTTGGTTTGTGATGCCTTCCAGCCTTTCCCATGTAGGAGAAAAGAGAAACCATAGGTCTTCCTTCTGGCCTCTGGGTGGTACTGTGAAATGTTGGCAGAAACAAATGCCCTGTTTAAGAGGAGAACAGCTATAATGTAGCTGGGCCTTGCCTTACTAAATGGCTGTGACGGTCCCTTTGGGAGAAGAGGTGGTAGCTGAGTGGTCAGTCACGAACAGTGCCGCCTTGGTGGGATGTCCCCCCGTTGGCACGTCAGCCAGCAGCTGCCACTCACCCAGAAACTACTGGCGGACCCAACATGCAAAACAGTGTCAGTTTGGCTGTGGCTCTGCATCATCTTGTTCAGAGAACCTGTAGCAGTGTCAGAATAAGTAGGTGTTTCCCAGGGCACTGTGGAGAACTCAGGAGAGCAGGACCTGACTGCAGAATTGGAGTCTCTGCACTGTAGAGTTCAAGTCTGTGCCTACGGTCTGCTCCCCCAGGGAGAACGTGGCGCGGAGCGGGTCATTGCTTTCCTGTTAAGTTCTCTTTATCATAGGATAAGATGGACCAGTTGCTGCAGATGCTGCAGAGCACAGACCCCAGCGATGACCAGCCAGAGCTGCCCGAGCTGCTCCATCTCGAAGGTGAGCCTTGCTCTCCACACACTCAGCGGGACCTGGTGTCCTGTTACAGGAAGCCTTTATATTTAAATAAAATTGAGAGTGACATAAAAAACAAGTTGCAGTTTCAGTTTTCCTTGACCCAGTCTTAACTTTTACATGCAGATTAAGCTGTTGGTAGAATTGTATTCTAGTTTTCTATCCAAATTAAATATTTTATTAAATATTTTAGATTAAGCTGTCACCATCTTTCATTAAGAAAAGCAATTCTTGAATTCTGTGGATTAAGGTTAATTAATGTACTTTTTATTATGCCATCTTAAGTCCTTTATTCCTTAAGTTTTATGAGTATCTGTTGTAGGTGTGCCTTCCTATGCTGGCTTTTCTTATATTTCCTCAAATCCTGTCCTTCTAGCAATGTGCCACCAGATGGGACCTCTCATTGATGAGAGGCTGGAAGATATCGACAGGTAAGGGACCCATGCTGCTTGTGTGCTCTTGCCTTCTTCCCGGAAGGTGTCTCACCTGTGTGGTGGGATAGCTCTGCCTTGCATTTTCAAAAAAAAAACACTCCAGGGGAGTATCACTTGTTTTCTGTGAGGTGTGTGGAATTAGACTTACTGTGCTCTCTTGAGTGGCTGTTCAGGTGCCCTTGACTGTATCAGCCTCTCCAAGAAGAAGGGCTGACTGCTGTAACCCTCTTTATGGAAGTAAGTGGCCTTAGAGGAGCTACAGGGGCCCCTCTCTGTCACTCACTGGGGAGCCTCGTATTTCACGGTGCTATTGAAAGAGTCTGCCCAATTCCTCATGGATTTCGGTGCTCTTGGGACCAAAATACAGTGTTTTCTGTCACAAGGTCAGGTTTTTAAAGTCTGCTCTTACCACTTCAGCTGTGTTTGATATTTGGCTGTGTCTTAGTACTTAGAACATTGCATCATTTAAACGACTGTTTCAAGTTAGTGTGTAATGTTTCAGAAAACATTCAGAGCTCTCGGAGCTCAATGTGAAAGTGATGGAGGCCCTTTCGTTGTACACCAAGTTGATGAACGAGGACCCCGTGTACTCCATGTACGCAAAGCTGCAGAGTCCCCAGTACTACGTGCAGGCACCTGGTGTTCCTGGTTCTCAGGTAAGCTTTTCATTACTCAAGAACACCCTCTCTAGTTCTCACCTGCGTTGGAGAGTATTGGGAATAACTTTTTCTAAAACATGAAACCTTCTAAAAGTAATGTGAGGAATGAAAATAAAATTGAAAAGAATTTTCTATTTGACAAATACAGTGTAGAATAAACTACTATACCTGTAGTTTTTCTTTTTTTTTTTTTTTGTCATTGCTTTTGTATAGGAGTTCACATCAAAATCACCCATTAAGATTATTTTTTAAATGTTTAAATTAAGTAGATATTTGGCCCACCCAGACCTATTGAATCATAACCTTCAAATACCTCTATATTTCAGAAGCTCTGATTCATAGTTGATTATCAGATTGAAAACGGCAGTTTGTATCTGAGTAGAAATTCTTATTATTACTGAATTCTTTCCAGGTATTTACAGTTCAGAGTTTTACAGTGAGCTGCTTTAATGTGGAGTGTTTTCCTGCTCTTTCCATGAGAACACACAACCTGGAGCCCCTTTCCCTCTGTCCACTGCAAACTCAGCCGCTTCCGGGCGGTCGTTAGCCAAGCAGGCCACTTGACCCATGGAGTGGGCACAGACGTGGTCCCGGCTTGTGTTTTGGTGGTCCCTGCGCTGAGTTGGGAGGTGGAGACCTGGAGAAAGGGGACCAGGGAAGCGTCTTCCCCAGGGTCTTGACACCCTGGGCAGAAGAGGCTCCATGTTGAACCAGAACTGTGTCCAAGGGCAGTTACCGGCTGGTGTGGATGCCAGCAGTGCCTGGCACTTCGCCAGGGGCAGGCAGGATGGCCACTGCCATTGCCCTGTGACCGCAGCTGCCGCCCCACAGCACTGGTCTTTGCCATCCTTTCCAGCCTGTGAGACGGAGGCGCTAACGAATACCAGTGGGGATCAGGGCCTTTTGTGCTTCCTGTGTTTGAGGTTTTGGATACTTAAGACTTAGATCCTCAGAATTAGAGGGTGCAGCCTGCGGCCAGGTGTTATAAATAAAGCTTGTTGGCACACAGCCACCCTCACCTGTTATCTGTTGTCTGTATCTGCTTCCTGTACTGCGGAGGGAGACTGCCAGAGTATGGCTGTCTGGCCCACTGTGCCTGAAGGTTAGGCTGCTCTGTGTGCAGTAACCTGCAGGTTAGGAGTACAAATTGTATCCTTTGGTAAATGAAGTCTGTTGACATAAAATGGTGAATTCAGGTACACTTCCTAAACAGCCTTTGGGATTCTACTTTTAGAGAGGTGCTTAAATTATCAAATTTTTATATTAGTAAAAAGTTTCCAGATATGCTTCTTTATTGCCTCTGTATGGAGATAAACATGAGATTAGGTAGTGTTCACCTAAGAATAATAACTTATCAGAAACCCACTTCACTGAAAAGTGTTTTATTTAATGCCTGTTGACAAAAATAATTTAAAAAACTCACAATTCCAGAGATAGAATCGCTCTTTTTGCAGTCAAATGCCTCCATGAAGGAGGTTTGATGTGCCTATTAAAACTGTGGTAGAATTGGTTGTAAGAAAATAGCCTATCGCTTTTCTCATGTTTCACTGTTAACCGTTGTAGGTGTACGCGGGGCCGCCTCCGAGCGGTGCTTACCTGGTCGCCGGGAACGCCCAGATGAGCCACCTCCAGAGCTACAGTCTTCCCCCCGAGCAGCTGCCCGCGCTCAGCCAAGGAGCCGTGCCTGCGCCTGCGAACCCGGCGCTGCCCAGCCAGCAGGCCCAGGCTTCTTACCCCAAGTAATTTGCTGATGAGTGTTGTTTACCGTTCGTGCTGTTGAGACTGACCTGCCACTCACACATCCATTCAAACCGAGTAAGAAGGTTGCAGGGTGGGGAGAGGGGTCCCTGCGGCCAGGTGCTGGCCCCATTTGTGGCGAGGGGTGATGGGTGCCATGGGACCCTGTGACATTTCAGGCCTGGCAACAAGCCAGACCCGTTTCACCTACTCACCAAACTGCTCCACGATTTTTTGGTGCTGGTTTTTTTTTTCATTTTTGTTTTATTTATTTTTTGACTATATTTCTATTATAAATTGTTTTTGTTTTTATTTTAGTCTGTGATGATATTTGATAAGAACGCTAATGAAACTTAAATTTGATCACCATACTTCTATCATTTTTTCATAGATTTCATTATAAAATCTAATTTTTAAATTATTGTTTTAGAATCTCTCAAAGACAAACATAGTTTAGTTTATATTACTGCAAGGTAGACCATAGAATGAGAAGGCCTAAGCCACTCTATGTCCTGTGGCTCCTGAAGCGCAAGCAGTTGGAGATTACAGGCCCCCAATTTTTTTCCACTTAACTTGAGCGCTCCCTATCACTTCGTTGAGTGCTTGTTAATTAAGTAAATACTTTTTCTACTTCAGTGGGAGTCTAAGCTGAGGTCTTTCCTTGAGGAAAATGACGTGCAGGCTGTGGAGAGTGTGGTTCCACGCAGTCTAGACTGTGATAAATGCCCCAGCAGGTGCTGGATGGCGCGGCTCTGTGTCCAGGACACTGTCCGTCGTGCTGGAGTGGCCAGGCCATTCCTCCCCCTCCCTGCTAGTGTGTCCTCGGCATCCTGAAAGAGCTGCCCTTCAGAGATGCCTGGGGAGTCCGGCCTTCCCGTGTGGCCTCACCTGGGCTCTCAGGGACCTTAGGAGGGAAATGGACAGGCCTTCCCTCAAAGGTGATGTGGCTCAGGAGCAGCTGGGTTGCAGCTCCTCTTTGTCCCAGGACTTGTTTTTAAGTTGAAGTCTGGCAAAAGCGAATGCCCTTATATGGAAAATGAGTGGCAGGTAAGGAGCAGCTGTTCCCAGAAGTGTCACCTCTCACTGGCCTGGAAGAAGTAGGTATTGTGTGGAGTCCCCTTAGATACTCGGGTGTCAGCCAGCAGTCCCCGCGTCCCTGCTCGTCCTGCGCTCCTGTCACCCACTGCCCCGGCCACCTTGTTTCTGGGGCACTGGACCTGATTTTCCAGGTGCAGGCCTCGGGGATCATCCTTGCAGAGGGGGCTGCCTAGGGGCTGGACTCCACCGTGCTGCCCAGAGGGGCGGCTGCTGTGGGTGGCGCAGCCTCTTATGAGGTGCACGCTCACATGAGCACGTGCTTTTTGGCCACTTCCTGGCTGTTCTTTAGTTCCTGGCTGAGCTGTCCACTGCACTTGGAAGCTCCCACAGTCCCCCCTGCGCTGTCGGAGGCCACATGTCTGCTCCGCACACTGCGTGCCGTACTGTGTACTGTGACCATCTCTCCGCCTGTCGGCGTACACTAAGCAGCGCCTCTGTGATAGCACACATGCCGTGTCGCTGCATCTCAGCCGTGCTCATGTGCGCGCCTCAGTGCCGTGATTCCATCACAGGAACTTTTCCATCCCCCCAGCAGAAACTTTGCGTCCATTCATCAGTGGCTCCCCAGCCCCTGGTAGCCTTGACTCTCCTCTCTGTCTCTCTGACTTTGTTGGTTCTGGATAGTTTATCTGAGTGGAGTCACACCATGTTTTTCTCTTGATGCCTTGCTTATTTCTTTCCACGTGGTTACCTGGGTCGGATTCCACAGTCTGTGCCTGTGCCAGCCTGAGGGCTGGAGGGAGCCCCTCTCACCGCCACATCTTCACGGTGTAGCACAGGGTCTACGTCTTCTGGGGACTCAGCTCACGTTTGTTAAGTTAATACCTGCATTTAGTGATGGGAATTTCAGGGCTGCAGTAGGCCAGTGAGGTGTAAGTTTTTATTCCTTGCAAGGTCTTCACAAAAACTTTGAAGCAATTCTAAAAATATATATATAAATATGCAGTATATAGCATGTCTGTGTAAATATGTAGAAGCAAAGTGTGTACATGTGTGTACACACATGTGCACCTATATTTGTACATACACACACACACAGGGAAATGCGGTATTGCCGGCAGAGTGAGTGCAGGGCACCCAACTGGGACGAGGAGGGCTGTGTCGAGCACCCTTACCAGAGATGGCCGCAGTGGACGCCCACTTCCTAGCGCACATCAAGGCCGCAGGGTTGTTTTTGGTTTTCAGTGCAGGGTCTTGCTCTCCTGAGTTTGTCCCCAAGAGGCGGTTCCTACTCTCTCATGTCGTCCTGGTTTTGGAGTCACCCTTTTCTGGCTGACCTCCACCAGGCAGTGGTCGAGAGCTGGGGAAGACGGCCGTGGCACGTTCTGTAAGCCTGCATCTCGCGGTACCAGTGGTGAGAGTCTTTGAGGGGTGCATTTTTATTTGTCTGATTTCTGTTTTCCTCTGTTAAGCATGTTCATTGCACATTTAGTCTGTGCCAGGCACTGTGCTCGATCCTTGGCAGACAGTACAGTTCCTTAGCCTCGAGGAGCTTACTGGCTAGCAGGGGGAAACATGCAAAGCAACGTTAATTTATTACAAGGTATTAGTCACAATAGAGGCACTTGCTGGGTGCTGTGGGAACCTCAGGGACCAGGGAAGCTTTGCAAGAAAATATACTGAACTGTGTTATTCTTACCTGGAGAAGAAGAGTTAGGGGTCTTTTCATCATGAGCGAAGGCATGGCAGCGTGGGAAGGCACGGCACCCGTGGGCGTGCGGCGCGGAGGCGTGATGTGTGCGGGCTGCCGCCACCAGGAGCGCCCTCCTCCTTGGGGCTGACGGTCGGGTTGGGAGGGGTGACCTGGGCGTGAAGGGCCTGGTCTGGTGCTGAGGCTGGGGAGGCGCGCAAAGGCTTCGCGTGCAGTAGGCACCATGGTGAGGCTCAGGGAGAGCTGTGTGGTGGGTAAGGGCTGGGGAGTAGTCGGCTGCACGTGGCGAGATGCAGGTGGGGAGGGGTCGGAGCGAGCGGGGCCTGTGCGGGGGCAGCGGGGCGGACGTGCTGAGGGCTGGCAGCGGGGCGGGTGGAGGAGCCGCGCCATGGGGTCAGGGTCAGGGCCAGGCGGCGTGCTCATGGCTCCCGTCCTGGGTCAGCTCGCTGTCTCCTGGTGACGGCCAGTGGGGGGTGCCGAGCGGGGCCTGGCGTCCACTTCGCTGGGCGCACCAGCAGGCTGTCTGTCTCCAGAGCGGTCACTCGGTCCCCACCCCGGCTTGCCTGTGGTGGCCCTAATTCATGTACACCGTGGTATGGCCCTGCACTGCTGGTGACGCAGCTTTCATCTCAGCGCAGCTCACGGGTCGGGGGAGAGTGCGCCCTGCGTCTTGCACGGCATCCCAGTGGCGGGGGACGTGGCAGTAGATTCCCGTCCATTGTAACAGCGCATTGGCTTCACTTCTACAAAGTACGAAAGCACTGAGTTTACCACAGTTGATATATAAACAGTAAAAGCGTTGGAGGAAGGAAGTTTAGAAATAAGTAGATAGGCAATATTTGGAGATTTGGGACAGTTGTCTGTTGTTTAGACGTTGTGAATTTTTACTGGAAATGCCGGGAAAGCTGTCAGTGTTAAAGAACTAGCACTTCTCCGTGTAGGTAGCCTGGTGTCGGCACGTAGCGGAGCTTAGGTGTTAGGCTGGCAGTGGAGGTGGTGGCTGGAGGGACAGCTGCCGAGGGCTCTGCCGGGCACTGCACTGAGGTGCCACAGCAGGGAGGAAGGCCGTGCGCGGAGCCGCTGAGCATGCCGGCGTGCAAGGGCCCTTTCCCTTGTTTCTGTATTTCCCGGGAAATAAGACACGCGACCCCAGGTTTTCTTCTCCACACTCCACCAGAGCTGCCCTGCAAGGCCCTGGGGTTCCTTCTGGCAGAGCCGTTCTCAGTTCCCAGGGGCCCTGTCCTCCGTTTGGCAGCTGGCCCTGCCCCTCCCTCCTCCTTGCTCCACTCTCCTTGGTCCCCTCCGGCTTCCCTGTTGGTACCTCCCCCAGAGGTCCAGCCCAGGGCTGGGCCCTGCCCCTTGGCAGCTCCTGTCCTGATCGCGCCTGTACTCCAGATGTGAAGTGCCAGCCGCCCGCTCCTTGTTCTCCTGTGTCTCCCGGACATCCTGCTGGGCATGTGCAGCCCACCTGGGTTCTCCTGCCCCCGCCTGCTGCCGTCCTCCTGTGGTCACTCTGCCAGTGGCCTCGTCCTGAAGCCTCAGCTGCTCTCGGCTCCTCTGTCTTCTGCCTCCAGAGCACGTCTAGACTCAGACCCTTTCTTCCCACCTGCTGTCACCTGCCAGCACTCACCTGTCTGGTTTCAGTAGTTCCCCCAGCCGGTGTCCTCGCCTCCTTCCTCGTACCAGGCAGGGCCTGTTGGGCCTGACGGGTCACAGTACTCCTGTGGCTGTCCCAGCCGTGCCCCTCCGTCTTGCTTGAAGCACAAGCCAGGGCCTTGCTAGGGCCTGCAAAGCGAGCTCGTGCTCAGCACCCCCTCGCTTTCTCCACGGTCTCACAGACCCCTCGCCCCTTTGCTCGCCCTGCTGTGGCTGCCACAGCCTCCTTGCCATGCCTCGAAGAAGTCTGGCGTTTCCCCCTCCTCCAGGGCTTCTGGGCTTGTTGCTCTCTCAGCCTGAAAAAGCCACTTTTCGTAGCTCCGAGTCTCTGCTTAAACGTGGCCAGGACCTCTGCCCAGGCCCTCCAGTCCTGTGCTTGCCCCTTTCCACAGTTTCCTTGTCTTTTTCTTTTTGCTAGAATGTAAACTCCATGGTGGTAGAATTTTTTGTCCTCTTTCTTTATTGTATTCCAGTGCTTAAAACTTGAGTGTTGGGTCCATGGTTGGCATTTAATAACTGCTAATTGCGTGAATGGGTCCTTGGTGGCTGACTCCCTGCTCTCCTGTGGAGGCTTTGTAGCCCAGCCTGCCCCTAACCGAGTGTCTCTCCCTCCACAGCACAGCGGCCAGTTCTGTTCAAGGAAGCGCGTACCCCAGCCAGGCTGCAGTGTACAGTCCTCCTCCTGCCGCCACCGCTGCCACCGACCTCACCGTGTACCAGACCGCAGGGACTGCCACGCCCCAGCTGCCAGACTATGCCCTGGCACCCTCCACACTGTCGCAGCCCACGGGTAGCCAGCTGCCGCCACCACAGCAGCCGTACCCCCAGAAGGCTCTATTGTAGGCTCGGCCGCTACAGCGGCCGTACCCCCAGGAGGCTCTGCTGTTGGCTCGGAGGCTGCAGTAGCCATACCCCAGAAGGCTCTGCTGTAGGCTCGGAGGCTGCAGTACCATACCCCAGAAGGCTCTGCTGTAGGCTCGGAGGCTGCAGGGGCCGCACCCCAGAAGGCTCTGCTGTAGGCTCGGAGGCTTCAGTGACCATACCCCAGAAGGCTCTGCTGTAAGGCTTCAGTGACCATACCCTAGAAGGCTCTGCTGTAGGCTCGGAGGCTACAGCGGCCGCACCCCAGAAGGCTCTGCTGTAGGCTCAGAGGCTGCAGCGGCCGCACCCCAGAAGGCTCTGCTGTAGGCTCGGAGGCTGCAGCGGCTGCACCCCAGAAGGCTCTGCTGTAGGCTTGGAAGCTGCAGTGACTGTACCCCAGGAGGCTCTGCTGTAGGCTCGGAGGCCTGTCCGCAGTCCGTGTGTGCAAAGGCAGCTCATGGCATGAAGAGAACCTGCCCTGTCTTAAGACTGGTTTGTCCCCAGCTTATAGGACACTGTCCTGGTCAATGAGTTCAGATACTCAAGAAGGGAGAACTCTCTTCAATTTGCACTGGCTTTTTAGAAGAGTTCCCCCACCCCGAGGAATGAAACTACTTACATTTAATTCCTTCCTTTCATATTATGAAAAAATTGATAACAGATTATTTGTCTCATAAAATTACCTGGTCTGTAAAAAGTCAAACTTAACAAACACTATTGTGCAAATATTATGTACATACTGAAGTGTAACTTCCTACGCCATTTTGCATCATGCTGGTGATCATGTGAATATATTTAACACTTAAATTAATTTACATTACTGTTACTTTAATCATGAACAACTACCATGTTCCATAACATTTTGTGTAGATTTAAGCTAATTACAATAGCATTTGAAACTGCAAGAGATGTGCAGTTTCAGAGATGTGCAAGCATTATGTTGTCCCTGTTTTGGTTTCACGTCAGGCTGAACCTTCCTTTGGTAACAGTGGGTGAAACGTGTCTGCTGTGGCTCTCTGCACCAGCATGCAGGGGTCAGTCTTGGCACGGTTATAGCAAATGATAACTTCCCTTTTAAATGTTGCCGTTGCGGTGTGATACTTCAGAATATTGTGGGACCCTGAGGCAAATTAAGTAGAATCACATTCTTTTTATCTCTTTTTAAAGAAATAATGCTGATTTCCTTTCTCTTAGTTGAAGATTGTAATTAAGTTTCTAAGCTACATACTGTGTTTATTGGTGGCAGTGATACCAAAGATAGAGGCAATGAATAGAAATGCTTAAGCTGGAAAGACTGGATTACACTACATTTCAACATCTCTTGTAATTATTTAGGATGTAAACACAATTCCATTCATCTGTCTTCCCCATTGCTAGTCTTTTAAATCTGTCTTTAACATACTGTATCTTTCATTTCGTCATTAAAATGGATATAAGCAGATGTTTCAAAGTAATTTGTATTTCTGATTTAACAACTTTTATGTTTGTTATCTTCCAACTGGATTTTTGGGCTGCTCTCTACCTCTCTCAGTGTTTTAATGGAATTATTTTGGCTTCCTGTTTGGAAGTATTTTGAATTTGAATATTTTTCTTTTAATCTGTATGAAAAATGTTTTCTACTGACGTTTTAATCTTCTTAAATATTTATAATTCCCTTGGTTATGCTACATTACTCTTCAACAGTGTTATTTAAACAAGGGAAAATGAGTTGAGACCATATTATACAAATTGATTTAACAAGTTTTATGCCATAAAAGGAAGTTGAACTTTTTGTTTTCTGAGACTTGTAATCAGGTGGCTTGTGGCTCCCTCTCTGGCGCGCCATCTCCTAAGTGGCTTCACTTCCTAGGCCTGGATTTAACCTGCTCTTCCCCTGCGTGTTCCTCCCTGATGGTGCTCCTGTTTTAGTTTGATATCCTCGTGAGGGAAAAGCAGCTACAGATTCTCTGGTATGTTTTTGCCCTGTAAAAGCCAAAGAACGGTGAAATGGAAATCCCCTTATTACAGGGCATATACATTTTTCTTTACCTATTACATTCCTAGGCTTATAAAACTTGAAAAAGTGAATACTTAAAACAGATGCTGTAATAGTTTGTGTGTTTCATTTTTTAGAAGTGAAAATACCAGGTGGGAAGATTCCAAAACAGATGAAGTGCTGGCTCCTCTGCCTTTCAGAAGACGTGGCAAGGACGAAAACAGGGAAGGAGAGGCCCTTTGGGAAGCACAGATGGCTTCGTTCTGAAATCTGTGTGTTGCAGTTTTAAGAAAACTTTAGACTATAACTGCCTGTGGAGCCGGTGGAGCTCAGTGGTACCTCCTAAAATAATCATAATAGTAACTGTCCCTTGGAATAGGATTGTTTTTAAAAAGAACTAATTGAAATGAAATTTCTGCGAAGAAAATTTTATTTTCGAATTTATATTCTTTATAAAGTTTGTGTTGTATCCATAAAACAGTGACGTCCAAATAGAAAAATGCCATCCAGGCACCGTCTCCATGGCAGGCAGCCCGGGCATGTTCGGGGGACCCGCTTGGTGGGAGTCGGCGCCCTGGCTGCGGCCCCTGTGCGTGCCCTTTCTCCTCGCCATGAACACCTCTGAGCTTTGTTCCCATCCGAGGAGTGTTTGTAGTTAAAGTGCGTAACAGACACTGTCGTTCTTTCCTGTTAGAACAGCCTCCACATCGGGGCATCTTTAGTCTAAAACTTCACATCTATAGATGACAGATTAGTGCCCTGCATGATAAACTTGTAACTATAAAAATCATATGAATTGTTTCTGAAATAAGTCCATTGGTAAAATTGGTCAAATTTTTGTCTAATACATTAAAATAACTTTTCTTTTTCTCATGTCTTTTATTTATAATTTATTACATCACTTTAAAAATATATAACAAAAACATAGCTTAAACTTTTCACTTTTACATTTTCTAATTTTTTTTGAAACTTACCTGAAATATTTTCTCAAAAGCCTATATTCATTGCATTGTATTTTGGAATTGTGATACAGTTAAGCATTCTGTTGGGTATCTAGCTTATATATTATAATGATGTATTTCTTGGTTGAATTATAATTATAATGATGTATCTCTTGGTTTCCAAGCACAGCTGTCGGATTTTTGCGCACTCTTCTTCAGTATAATCTTGATTTGAGTTGGAATACTGAATATTTTTCTGAGGTTTTCCTGCCTTGGAGAATTATTTTCTCCTTATGCTCTGTCGGGCACTTTAGATCTCAAGAGTTGGCCTTAAACTCTGCAGGGCTCAGGCTGGCGTGTCCCTGTGCTCGGGGCCTGCTGGCTTTGCTGGCCATCTGCTCCCTGGCTCCGGCCCCCCATGCACGGGGCTGCTCACAGGGACTGTGGCACCAGCTTCAACCCTCTGGTGTTCAAAGACTAACCACAATTATGCCTGTCGTAGAGAAGCCTAGTACCCCACCTTTTGACCCAGTGCCCTCATGAGTAACAAGGTGTATTAGCCAAAGGGGAGCTGGTGCGAAATACCAGAAATTGGTTGGTTTTTATAAAGGGCATTTATATGGAGTAAGAGCTTACAGATACCAGGCCATAAAGCTTAAGTTACTTCCCTCACCAAAGTCTGTTTGGAGCTAGATGGCTGCTGATGTCTGAGAAGGCTCAGGCTTCCTGGGTTCCTGTGTATCTGGGGCTTGCTTTACTCTGGCTTCAAGGTTCCTTTCTTCCTGGGCTGGCTTCTCTTTCCTCTGTGTGCTGACTTCCTGGGTCTTCAGCATCACACTCTAATATCAGAATTCCCAACTCTGTCCTTTGCCATGCCTTTTTATATGAGTCCCCACCCACCAAGGGGTGGGGATGTAACGCCCTAATCATAACTCGATCATGCCCAGGCACAGATCAGATTACAAGCATAATCCAATATTTCTTCTTGGAATTCATGAATTATATCAAACTGCTACACAAGAGTTGAGCAGATCGCCTCAAAATAGGTATGTATAGTTTGTGAATTGTATAATTTCTTCTGCATACTATATATGTTCTAAGACACACCAAAAAGTAGAAATCTAAAATAGTTAAGAGAAAAAGCTAATAGAAATTCTAACATCTTTTTCCGTACCTCGGTGGCTCATTTTGTCTCTGGCCGAGGTGTGCGCCTCCTGGATCTCAGGAAGCCAGTGCTGCAGAGGGCGGGTTAGGCGGATGGCAGGAGAGCGAGTGCTTGTTGCTACCTACTCACTGTTGAAAATGGGTACGGAAGCATGTTTGCACAGGCTCCTTGATATTTTTAAAGGCACGTTGCTTTGTTTTGCTATTATCCAGTAAGTATCTGCAGCCAATAAAGGTCTATGAGACTATTGTTCCTTACGAGGCAATACGGCATGGCTTCATTTTTTACTTTCTCTGTTAGGCTTACTCACTGTACCATCTCTCTCGTCCCTTGTTGGACTTCACCAGACTGATTTTAGTTTACTGATCCAATTCATGCCTCTGAATGTTTCAGTCTTAGTTTTGTTTTTTACTCAGGTGATACAGAGGTGATGTCTTGGATCACTGATTTTATTCCTGTCGGTGGTTTCCATGTACGCCGTGTTTGTCATTATCTTTTACATGTCTCAGAACCTGTGAAGTTGCCACCTTGAATAAGTATCTGATACTGTGAGTGACACATTTCCCTCCGTTTTTTTATGTTGAGAATGTTCAAACTTACAGAAAGATTGAAAGAATAATACTTTGAACACCCAAATACTCTTCATCTAGACTCTCTTCATTAACATGTTGTGCCTGTGCTTTCTGTCTTTCTGCATGTTTATATAATATATGCACGTTTTCATATAATGTGTGTTTATATAGGTGTGTATGTATGTGTATACACACATACTTTTTTGTGTGGGTGTTTGAAAGTTGCACACAGTGTAAACTGTCCTAAGTCATCACCCATCTGGACGGATAAGGATGCCCTGGGTTATCTAAACCATTATCACATCTAGACAACAAACAGCAATTCTGAAATACCATGGTTGTTGGTTGTCCCCAAACTCTTTTTTAGTTTAGTTTAGTTTTTTAATCCAGAATCCAGTAAAAAAATCTCACATTTTTTATGTCCCTTTATTCTCTACTAATCTGGAATCTGTTATTGTATCCTTGCCTTTTTTTTTGCTCCATGGGACAGTGACTGTCGCCTGGTACAGTGGCTGCGTTGTGGGCTTATTTGGTTGTGTCTTTATGGGGACAGTTCATTTGAAGCTCCTTCCTTCCTGTAGCGAATTACAATCAGAACCATTCAAATTAAGCTTAAAAGTGATGACACAAGTGTTCACACCTAGAGCCAAAGCCGTGCATGTGAGTGAGCATTACTAGCCTGAAAGTGGACTGTGGACTGCATGCCCAGGCTGTCGGGGTGCCAGCGCTCGCACAGCTGTTTTCTTCCTTTAACTGAGGAAAATGTGTGCCTTGGAAAAAAACAGTTGGAAAGCTGTCCTTTTCCACCTTGAGGCGACCAGCAGCTCTCCTCAGCCGGCTCACTCTGGCTGCCTTGGGGTATCTTTAGAAATCATCAGCAAGCATGGGCCGCCTTTTGGATGCATAGATTGGGGTGCGCTTGTTTTAAAAGGCTTCCTACTGTCAGGTCTTCTATTAAGATATTGAATCACAGAAGAGAGAAAATCCTTGCTTTTTGAAAGTTCTAGTTACCAGCTATTTTAATTTTTTTTTGCATTTTTTTAATAACTTTTTTTTAAAAGGTATTTTAGATTACAGAAAAGTTACATTAAAAATACAGAGAGGGAAGTGGACTTGGCCCAGTGGTTAGGGCGTCCGTTTACCACATAGGAGGTCCACGGTTCAAACCCTGGGCCTCCTTGACCCGTGTGGAGCTGGCCCATGCGCAGTGCTGATGCGAGCAAGGAGTGCCGTGCCACGCAGGTGTGTCCCCGCATAGGGGCGCCCCACGCGCAAGGAGTGCGCCCTGTAAGGACAGCCGCCCAGCACAAAAAAAGCACAGCCTGCCCAGGGCGGTGCCACACACACGTGGAGAGCTGACATAGCAAGATAACGCAACAAAAACAGACAGATTCCCGGTGGTGCTGGTAAGGATAGAAGCGGTCACAGAAGAACACACAGCGAATGGACAGAGAGAGCAGGCAACTGGGAGGGACAGGGAGAGAAATAAATAAATGAATCTTAAAAAAAAAACAACAGAATTCCCATATGCCCCACCCCCTCCCTGGTGGATCCTAATCCAGAAGCTGGCTGAGTTAAGTGAGAAGCACAAGCAAGTTGCAATAATGTACACATGTCAGGCTATTAAATAGCTAGCTTGGAACCTTCAGTTATCTCAATTGGTTAATGGCCTTTCAAAATTGGAGTAAACCCTCGTGACTGTTTCCATGGCAAGATGTGTAGCTTCTTAACTATAGAGTCCTTAAGAGAACTGTGTGTAACAGTTAAGCACGTTTTCAATTAAATATATGTAACGTTGGTCTGTTAGCCGAAGATGTTACATAGCTAGGAAAATTTATATAGACAGTCCATGTAATATGGTGATTTTCCGTAGCATTGAAAACAACAAAAAATATACTTAGATGTACTGTTTTGGAATTTGTCCCTCTTCCCTTGTGGAAAAGAGGTTTCAATATAAGTATCTTTGATATTCTGTGACTTAAAAAGGTAATGATGCCACACTATCATGGAGTTTCTCAAAAGGACTGAAGAAGGCGTAATCAAGACTGCAGGTAAATGCACTCAGTTCTTTTATTAAGGCTCCATTATAAGAAGCCCCTTTCTAGAAGCGGGCGGCCCGTGGGACGTGGCCCGCTAACTTGCATCGCAAACGCTCTGTGGGTTCTGGTCGTGCTGGGGGGAGTTTGGGCGAGGAGAGTGTGAACCAGGCCGTTGCCGACTGTCGGAGCGCTCTCCTGTTTTTAAGTGGGAATTTCACCTCACTGCCCTGGGAGTGCCGGGAACGGGGTTTCTTACCCCTAGTTATGTGGTCCTCGGGCAGGTCTGCGGAGCTCTGAGCCTCCTCATGCCGCTGAGCTGTGGGGTTAGTGTAAGACACGCTCCTCTCCCAGGTGCCCAGGCCCCTTCCTTCTTCCTGCCCTAAGTGTCCCTGCACTTCCATCTGAGCGCGTCTCCTGTGAGGGGAGAAGTGGGGCTGCAGCGTGGGGTCGGCGGCCGAGGGTGCTGAGGCCAGAGAGCACGGTGTTCCTAGGTGCGGAGGCCTGGGAACGGGGTTTCCCTGTAGGTGTTGGGTCCTGGGAACGGGGTTTCCCTGTAGGTGTTGGGTCCTGGGAACGGGGTTTCTCTATAGGTGCAGAGGCCTGGGAACGGGGTTTCCCTCTACGTACTGGGTCCTGGGATCGGGGTTTTCCTGTAGGTGTTGGGTCCTGGGAACGGGGTCTTTCTGTAGGTGCAGAGACCTGGGAATGGGGTTTTTCCTAGGCGCAGGCACTGGGAACACGGTTTTCCATAGTTTCTAGCATATGGTTGTAATAATTTACTTCCGGAAAGTAATATTGGGGGTACTTCATGTGCCAGTAACCTCTTGAGCTTTTGTTTGAGTGTGCCTATATAGAAACTGCGTTCATTTAATAAACTTACGTTAGTGCTGATATGGTAAAGGGTGATAATAAATAATTCTAGCTTCTGGGGCATAGGCTGTATTTGCTCTTACTGTATCAGCTATGCCTTTTTTAGTGGTCATTTTCAGGGGTAAAATACATGTGCTACCGTTGCATATCTACTTTCCAACTCTATTACCACTTCACATAGAGAGTAAACCTTCAATTTCCTGATTCCACCATTGTGGTGGTGTTACCGTTTATTTTATGTTTACATATGTTCTTACCCCCCCCATATGTTGTTTTTGTTTTAAACAGAAAATGAGGAAACCCTTCTTTACTCTTGTGCTTTTTACTCCTTGTACCAGGTGGACCCACCTGTCACCTGCTGTCATTTTCCTTCTGCCTCAAGCACTGCCTTTAACTTTTCTCAGGGCAGTTCTGCAGGTGAGAATAGACGCTCCCAGCCTTGGTTTGTCTGAGAAAGTGTCTTTATTTTGGCAGCACCAGCCTCTGAGATGCTGCGTCCCGGATGTGTCTGCAGGCAGGGCGGTGTGCGGTCTAGCTGGCCTGTGGATGGTGGACGCAGCTTCATCACTTGCCACTCTTTACCTGTTTTGTGAACTAGTCAGATTGCCTGAAAGGCTGGAGTACTGTGAAACCAGCAGTTTCCATCTTTGGTGCTAGCTAAGGAAGTCTTTTTTCTAATAGTCCAAATAAGAAATTTGGTACAAAATCAGCAAGAGCTTTTTTTTTTCGTCATAAACATTTGGCTTAGAAAAATGCCCTTCTGTATTGTTAGTAACAAGTAAGCAATGTAAGTATATGTTAGCCTAGCCATTAAGCTCAAGATTAATTTTTTAATCAATAACTTTTGTGTGCCAGTTACATTGTTTCATAATGCCATTATTTTATATAGTTACATAACATTACAAGACTGAAATATGTTTGTTTTTAATTTTGCTGCTTACACTTTAGAAGATCGTATACCTTGCTGGCATTTAAAAAATTTTTATTTAATGTAATCAGAGAAATAATTTTTTACATCAGGTATTGAGTAAACTAGGCTAGACAAACTTTCCTTATGGTTTTTTGTTTCTTTTTTGTAGAGGGGGAAAGACAAACTTCCTGTTGTCATTGGCTATGTTGTTTGTATTCTTGCCTTATAAGCAGAAGTAATCCCTGATGAAACGGGTTGACTTTTTTTTTCTTCTTCTTTTCCTTTTTTCTTTTTTTATTAAATTTCTTTTCAGGTACATAGATCACAAGAAATGTTACATTAAAAAATATAAGAATTCCCACATACCTCACCCCCCCCCCCACTCCTCCCCATCAACAACCTCTTTCGTCATTCGTTGCATTTGGTGAATATATTTTGGAGCACGGCTGCACCACATGGGTTATAGTTTACATTGTAGTTTACACTGTTCCCCAGTCCATTTAGTGGGTTATGGCAGGATAGATAATGTCCAGCATTTGCCCCTGCAATATCATTTAGGACAACTCCAAGTCCCAAAAATGCCTGCCCCCCCCCACATCTCTTTTTCCCTCTCCCTGCCCTCAGCAACCACCATGGCCACTTTCTCCAGATCAATGCTACAATTTCTTCCATTTCTAGTCACAATAATTCTATAGTAGAATACCAGGAGGTCCACCCTAATCTATATTTTATTCCTCCATCCTCAGGACCCTGGGATGGCGATGTCCACCCCACCTCTAAGTCGAGAGGGGCTTAGATCCCACATGGCTGATGGATGTGGTTCTCCTGCTTGGAGCTGTAGGCACGCTCCATCCCCTGCTGTGGTGGTTGACCGTCTTCACCTCCCTGTTAGCTGACCTGGACTGGAAAGTAGGATTTGCCACTCTGCTGAGGCTTAGGGCCCAGCTGGCACACGGCCGGTCCAGAGATTGAGTCCCCTGGCTCTACACCAACCCCAGCACCAACCAGTAAAAGTGACAGAAGAGGCATGTGTAGAGAGGTCACATCTTTGGGTTGGCTTTTATTTTATTTAGTGTAGAGGCATACAGTTCCAAGCCATGAAATGTCCAATCCAGAGCACTAGCAGAGATGCTTTCTCACCAAGGTCAGCTGCTGGTGGTCCTGGGTCCTGCCAGTGGGGGAAGCCGAGCTCCCTGCCTTCACCTCCAGAATCTGCCTTCTCCCTGAGCTCAGCTGCCGGCAGCCAGGCGCAGACTTGTCTCCTTCGGGGCTGCCTCCCTCAGTCTCGGCTGCTCTGCTTTCTTCCTGCAGTTGCTGTGGGCCATCAGGCCTCTGGCTCGTCTCTTCAGCCTCTAGCTGCCCCGTGGGCCCAGCCTCTTGGGGACCTTGTGCTTACACTTGGGTTGCTAGTGAGCCTGAGTCCTCTCACGTGGCAGGATCAAGCATGGCAGGGACAACCTGAGTCACGCCTCACTGAGTGGCCCGTCCGAATGGGTCTAACCAGGTGGTCGAGTCAAGCTCCCTGCACAGAACCCAGTGCAGTCAGGGGTCTCACCCCCACAGCAGAGGATTTGTTCAGAAACAGTCTCCTTTGGGGATTCGCCAAATTCAAACTATGTACTGCCTTTTAGAATCTTGCTCGCTATCTGATGCTGATTTTTTTCTAGAATGGTTCCAGGAGTAAATACTGATGGGGTTTTACCCTAGAAAAGTTCTTTGTCTTATGCCATAGTAAAGACCAATTTTGCGTTTATATGGTTAATGCTTTTTTCCTCTCCTTTTAAAAGCAATTTATGTTCTAATAGGTCTCAGTGAATTTTAATATCAAGACATCAGGACAAATATGGTGAGAAGCAGGGTAGTATAGCTGTATAGTCCAAGGAATTCTCACATTAAATACCTGTTTGAAATGAGAAGCCTTCTAGCACCTGGCTACAAGTTAAATTAGCGTGCTTTTGCTTAACTCCACCAAACTGTGGAGTATTTCTCTATTTCTACTTCTCTGCATGCTTTTCATGTATTTGAAAGAAAATAATTTTCTAAAGGTTTTTATAGCATGATAGGAGCAGAATTCAGTTTTATTTTAACTTTCATCCAGCATCTAAATATATTAAACTGCTGCTTTGTACATATAAACAGCAAAAAAGATTGTTTTCATTGCTGAAGACTACTTACACAGTTCTGATGCTTTCAGTGGGGGAAATTTAGGTTGAATAAGTGTCTAGTTTGTGCTAAATGTTTTCTCTATGTTACAATTCAAAATGGCCAAGGAAGCTATTTTCAAAACTTAAAAGAAATAGAGTAAAAGATCTATAGGAGCTTTTCGTAGATAATATGCTGTAACAATATTGTCAAAAGTATACATTCGAATTCCCTTTTTTTGATGAAGAGGTAAGCACTAAATTAAAATTGAGTAGAGTAACATGATCTAAATTACTATGTTTAATGTCTTAGCATGCTCTAAATTGCTGTTTAATGTCTTTTGTAAGTAATTGTGGTGAAATGGAGCTCAGAATACAGTGTATTCTGTTATAATCCACGTGGTATTCTGAAAATCCCAGTGCTGGGCAAAACTGCAGATGAAATGCCATAGGCTTATGGGAAGCTAGGGGAGGAGCAGGGCATGTGCACGCTTAGCACAGGCCGTGGGCTGGGGTGCTGTGGCGTGGAGCGGTGTGTGTACACGCATGTGTGTGTGCCTGCAAGCGAAGCTGTGTGCCAGCCCCCAGGCATCCCAGGTGGCTGTGCAGTGTTCTACGTTTCATCTAATGTTGCTTGTGAAGAAAATAGCACGTAGCAAATGGGAAATTTGCATTTTGCTCATCTTGCTCCCATGTATGTCAATTGCATGGAATGAATTCATTTTTGTCAAATGTTAGAGCATCGATTGCACTGTAAGCCGTTTTGAGACAAGAATGAGGGGTTAGAAGCCACTGATTTCTAAGTGTAACAGAAATAGCCTTTTTAATCTTAAGTAATAGGAATTATGGACAACATCTAGCATATACCTCTTTTCTTTCTCTTTACCATTTGAGAGATTATTCCAGTTGAACATGTGAACGCATTCAGATTCAAAGAATTATTCTGTGTATTTGCTTAGATGCCTGTGAGGAATCATGCCCTACATTCTGCCCTTTATCCCCCCAAAAAGAAAAGAAAAGGGAGAATTAAGGATAAGTATCATGTTCTGAGTTAAGTGGACACAAAGGCGCTGTATCAATATTTTCACTGATTTTTGTTTATTAACTATTGACTATTTGTCTTTTATTCGGTTGCCTGGAGTGTCTACAAGAGTTCTAAGGTTTAATAACTGCTTTTGTAAATTTTTACATTTCATGGTGCTAAATATAGCAGGCATTTATTTAAATCTTTAATTCCCTTTGCAAATCAGAAAATATGAATCCATGTTTTTCACAAGTTCATTTTGCTATCAACAGATAAACATACTAAAAAGCGAACAATAAAGGAACATCATTAACAGGTTCACTCTCGTGTCAAAATTTAATTATACGGCCTGTTACGAGTCACTTCCAATCCTCATGCTCCCCAACCCGTTTGTAACCTAGGGCGCTGTCGGGCGACCTCGACCAGCCCAAGCATGACGTGTCCGTGGCCTGTGGACCTGTGCACTGTGCTTTGGAGTCCACCCTCGGAGGCCCGCAGCACATGCCCTCGTGCCTGCAGGCGGTTCCAAGACCTCCATTGCCAGTCAGCAGGGGGGCTCCGCTAACTTCAGCCCCCAGTCGGGGCCAGATGCTGTTGTCCTGTGCTTTCCCTGTGGAAGTCCCAGCCTTTGACCGACCAGTTTTCCTTCCATCTTCCCAACCTGCAGCTTCAGTCCTGGTCCATCGAGGGCTGGTCAGCCACACGCTCCTCCCTTTCTCACTCCATAGCGACTGATTTTTCCAGGATGGAGGGAAGCCCCAAGGCTGCACTGGAAGAAGTGGAGCTGGCTATTCCTGCCCTGGTGATTCCAGAGCTTTGGGTCGGAATGTGCCTTGACTTTGTGACCTCTGAAGAGTTGGGGGAGGACAGTCTGATGCCAAGAGGAGCTGTTGCCCTGTCCACTTCCCTCTTAAACTGCCCTCCGGAGAGACAAAAAGTAGATGGGCTGGGAAGAGAGATTCTTCTGTCCTGGATGTGGTCAATTCTGAGGGGCTGTAGTGATGTGGCACCCCTGCACTTTGAAAATAAAGGAGATAAGATGACCTCTTTAGCTCCAAACAAAAATGCATGCAGAGTGAACCACAGTAGGAAAAAGGACACCAAAAGACAGTGTATAAAAACAGTGGCTTTGCCCAATCCAGTTATGTTTTATTTGGCTTGCATAGAGGTAAAAAATTCTTCTGTAAAAGTAGATGCTATTTTATGACTAGGTGATTTCTCCTGAAATATACAGGTCTTTGTCTTCTCTTAGAAATAAAATCAAAGTAAGGTCCATTGACAGCGTGCTGGATTCCTGAGATTGTCTGCCCTGCCTATAGGGCAGGAGACTCCTTGCTTGAGGCACAGTTTTCTGTGACAGTGAATGAGATCCTCTTAAGATGTGCATAAGCGTAACCCCTGGAATGACCTTCTGACTCACTTTGAAGTCTCTTAGCCATAAAAATTCATTTGTATTTAACGTTTCCCCCTTTTGGTCAACGTCTTTTTTCCAGATTCATTGCTAGTTGGTGCTTGGTAATAATTCTCAGTGCCAGGGAGGCTCATCCCCAGGAATCATGTCCCATGCCAGGGAGAAAGCAGTGCATGTATATGATGAATTTGGCTTAGAGAGAGGCCACATTTGAGCAACAAGGAGGTTTTCAGGAGGTAACTCTTGGGCAAGACATAATACTAGGCTAAGTTTCTAAAGGTTTATAAGTACAAGCCTCAATATCAAGGGCCTGGTGTAATGGTCTGTCCTCCTTCACTAGGCACAGTCCATGTACTCAGGGGATTCTGGCTGCTCTATTAGAGAATGAAGCAGGACTTCCCGGGATGGGAATTGAATATTCTTGAGGTTACTGTGTGGGTGTCCACCCACCAACTGCCCCATGAGCACTCGAACATACTCATATGCCATAGAGGCATATGCCCCAGGTGTGCCCCTCCCCACACATCCCCCACCACTGACACGCCGCACCAGTGAGCCTCCCCTGCCACAGCTGTGACCCTTCTGTGATCCAAAACCTACCAAAAAAAACAGCAAAAAAAGTAATAAATAATTTAAAATAACAAAAATAAATATTTTTCTACTGTGTCTTTCATCACTGTAAGATCTGTTATCTTTTATGTGCATTGACTATTTCTTCAGAATGTTCCCCCAATGTCTTTTTCACTTTATCTTCAAAGAAGCTTTAGGTTACAGAAAAGTCACATAGAAAATATAGGGGATTCTCAAATACCCAAACCCCTCCCCCTCTTCCACTCTCCCCTATTAATAACATTTTACATGTGGATGGTACATTTTTACAGTTGATGTACAAATATGCCACTAACCATGGTCAATGGCTTACATTATGGTTTACATTTTGCCTGTACGCTTTTACAGGTTTTGACAAAATTTAAAATGGCCTGTATCTGTTATTGCAAGATAATGCAGAACAATTCTCATGCCATGAAAAGCCCTATGTTCCATCTATTTTTTTTAGGTTGTCATAATATATTTTTTTAAAAGATTATTTCTCTCCCCTTCCCCCACCCCAGTTGTCTGTTCTTTGTGTCTGTTTGCTCCATCTTCTTTGTCCGCTTCTGTTGTTGTCAGCAGCACGGGAATCTGTGTTTCTTTTTGTTGCATCATCTTGCTGTGTCAGCTCTCCGTGTGGGCGGCGCCATTCCTGGGCAGGCTGCACTTTCTTTCGCGCTGGGCGGCTCTCCTTACGGGGCGCACTCCTTGCATGTGGGGCTCCCCTACGCAGGGGACACCCCTGTGTGTCACGGCACTCCTTGTGCACATCAGCACTGCGCGTGGGCCAGCTCCACACGGGTCAAGGAGGCCCAGGGTTTGAACCGCGGACCTCCCGTGTGGTAGACGGACACCCTATCCACTGGGCCAAGTCTGCTTCCCCATAATATTTATTAACAGCAAATTCTGACACAGAAGACTGATGAAGCTTGAGAGAAAAACGCTTTTGAAGAACAAAGCGTTAAGGGCTTAGAAAACAGAGAAAGTGCTCATTACAAGTTCTTTATGGACCCATCAGATGTATTTTTAAAAAATATCCATTTAAATAAAAATATGGAAATCATATTGTGATTGGACATTATTTTCTACAGTTTTAGAACAATTTTTCACTCAGATTCAAGGTTACAGTGGCCTTAAAAATACCTGCAGGACAAGACTGTCAGGAAGTACAGTAACACAATAGTTGGTGTACTCAAGTGGTTATTTTTCTTTTCTCTATTTCTCATATTTCCTATAACATGATGATATAATTTCTTTAACAAAAATTATACATTAAGAAAGAAGTTAAGATTGCAAGACATAGTTGACTTTCTAAGACAGCTCAGATGTGCCATCAGGAGTTGTCTGCGGGCAGCGGAGAAGCTGCCGGTCGCAGGCCCGCTGGGGTCCCGGGGTGATTTCACAGTCAGGCGCGTCCTCGGTCGCAGGCCCCCAGCCAGGCGTGCGGCAGGCACGGATTTCCACGCTTTCACGAGCCTGTGTATCCAGGGAACAGCAGCACTTTTGGAATCTGCATTTTGTCTGGTTTTATGGTGAGAAAATTGAGGTTCTCTGGAGCGCGGCGCCCACCCATTGGGGACGGGTCCCGGGTCGACGCAGGCATGGGCAGTGAGCGGGCAGGAGAGGACGCCGCCCGGGAGCGGCCGTCCCTTCGCAGGTGGCCGGCAGGTTGCGGGGCCCCAGGCCGTCGGCGGCGTCTGTCCCGCGTCCTCGCCCCGTCTGTAAATGTCCCGAGCTGCCGCTCGGGCGGAGGCGGCCGCGCTCCAGCCCGTCCCTCTCGGCCGCCTCAGCTGCCGCTTGTGCTGAAGGAGGGACACGCCGGGTCCAGCCCAGCGCGTGTGGGGACAGCGCAGCGGCCTCGCGGGCCGTCTCCCGGCGGGAAGTCCGCGTCTCGAGGGGACCCACCAGCCCGCGGTTCTGCTCCTGGGCGGGGGGCGCCGGCGCTGGGTGGTGACTGGTGCTCGTCTCAGCCGAGAGGTCTCATCCACGAGGAGTCCCTGAAGGAAGCCAGGAGCTGCCCCGGCGCTGCGCCCGGGTCAGCGTAAGATTCCACGCTGGCGCTTCCTCTTCTCTGGTGGAACCTGAAGCTTGTCTCCAGGGCTGCCCCCGCCCCCGCCGGCCAGCACCTCCCTGGTGACAGGCTCCAGCTGCTGGGCCCCAGCTGACAGCGGGGCAGGCGACTGGCCGCGCCCCGGGGCAGCGCAGCTGGGGGCTGTCCTCCCCAGCGGCGCGCGGTGCCAGCCCCCGCCCCGGCCCCCGCGCCGGCCACCGCCTCAGCCACCGCCCCTGCTACTGCCCCGGCCCCCGCCCCGGCCACCCCCTCAGCCACCGCCCCTGCTACTGCCCCGGCCCCCGCCCCGGCCCCCGCGCCGGCCACCCCCTCAGCCACCGCCCCTGCTACTGCCCCGGCCCCCGCCCCGGCCCCCGCCCCGGCACCAGGAGGCCTGTCCAGAGCCGCCTCACCCCCAGTGCTGCAGCGCACACCCTGTTCCATCTACTCTCCCCCTTCCCTCGCCTCAGAACCCGTGTTGACCACAAAGTTTCAATTTTTGAAGAGTAAGGTTCATAGCTACATGCAGTAACAATGAGGCCTTGACTTACTGGTCTGTTTTCTTTTATTGGGCACTTGCCCCTCTAAGGAGAACCTAGCAGGACTCCCCAGCTTGGGTGTTTAACATTTTCTTGTTTATTGTGTGGGTCTCCATCCACTGAGATGACACCTACGGCAAGGTGAGCGCTTCCTTATTCCACAGGAGCATGCCCCAGGTGCCCTTCCCCACACATCCCCTGACGCCCGGCACCGGTGACCCTCCCCTGCCGTATTTACCACGAGAGCATTCCTATCCTTGTAGTTTTAAGCAGACCTACAAGCCCTCAGAGTTCACCCGATCCCACCGCTAGCCCCTCCCCCCAGTCCCACCGAGAGTCCACCCCCCACCTGCTCACCCTCGCATTCCAGCCCCGTCCACCCCACGCTCATCCCTGCACCACATCGCCCAGCCACTGCCCAGCCACCCCTCCCCCCGGTCACAGGCTGTGCCATGCGGGCACTGGCTCATCACGTCTGCTCCCTTCCCGTCTCCTGATAACCTGTCTTCCAGGCTCCAGCTCTGCGAGTCTGCTCAGTGTGCTGAGGTCATGTCAGGGAGGTCGTGCCGTATTTGCGCCTCAGTGCCTGGCTCACTTCACTCAGCACAAGGCCTTCAGGGTGATCCGTGTTGTCGCGCGTGCTAACAACTGCATCCCTTCTTACGGCGAGTAGGATTTCATTGTGTGTGTGCACCACAGTTTGTTTATCCATTCATCTCTTGATGGACACATGGGTTGATTCCAACTTTTGGTAATAGTGAATAATGCCACTGTGAGCATTTGTGTGTACCTATCTGTTTGTGTCCCTGCTTTCAATTCTTCTGGGTATTTACCCAGAAGTGGGAGGGACCTTGCTTTGGCATATATGCTCAACAATGGAACCGAGTCAGACGTATTCAGAATTTCCCTACACGTGGCTCTTCTCCCCCTTTTATATGAACCTGTAATTAGCACTGTGCTTGTTAAATATCTGTCTCAGAGACTTAGATCTTGGGTCTGTTTGTAATCCAGTTGAGCCCTGAATCTCAGCAGAGCTGCAGCCAACGCTCTCCAGCTCATCCCTTGCCCAGGACGACTAACAGAAGGACGATGATGGACAATGCCCATCCCGAAAACTGCAAGCAAGACATTTCCGTCCATCTGCCCATGGAATCTGAGTCCTCTCTCAGCTGGAGACAGGGGTGGACATCGCCTTCCCAAGACCCTCAAGACTGAGGAACGAAAAGCATGATGGGGGAAAGCAACCTAGGACTGAAGAGGATGTATCATTCTAGCAATGGAAGAACTTGCGTCAATGACACAAAGGCTGTGGCCACCGGAGATCCTGAGGGGAGGGAGAGGGAAGAACAGGTGCAGCAGGAGGGCACTTGGGGCGTGGAATTGTGCTGCATGGCATTGCAGTGATGGATACAGGCCATTATGCATTTTGTCAAAACCTATAAAATTGTGTGGGACAAATTGTAAACTGTAAGGTAAATGATAGACCGCGGATAGTAGCAATGCTTCAGTGCTGCAAAAAAGACACTCCCTAAACGCGGGGTCCCCTGTACTGCCGCCCTCGCTCCTGCAGTGTCATCTGCCCTCTCCGTCAACCTGTGCGCAGGGCCCTGGTGTGAGAAACGCTGCTGTCCTGGCCGCTGGTCCTGCTGTAGGACAACGGCCCTCAGTCGCTGCCAGCGCCGGCGAACCGGTGGCTGCTACCGTGTAGACTCTCAGAACCTCAGAGCCCTTGGAAAAGAGATGTTTGTTGCTTTGTTTCACTGGACTTAAAATGACGTGGCTTCTCGCCAAGGTGTGCTGTGTCCGTGAGCAGAGCCTCCCAGCAGTGAGGCTCTCTGGGACAGTCACAGCTTCTTCCACGAGCTGATTGCTTTACCTTTCATGAACTGTCGTTTCACCAGCTCTAAAGGGAAAGAATTGCTTCTCTGAAGGTCCCCTTGAGCTACAGCCCTCCGGGTGGCCCAGAACGCGGCACCGCTGCAGCTTTCTCTAGTGGCCAAGTGCGGCGAGTATTCACCACGCTCCAGGCGCATTCCAGGTGCCTGGCGGGAACTCGTGTGGGCCAGGAGGACGCTGACGTCCCCAGGCATGGGCCAGGTGACTGAGGCAGCTTGGGCGACCCGCCCGCGCCCTCCTGTTGCTGCTTCCATAGCGGGGGTTCAAGCGCAGGTGGGTGTGTCCTCGTCACCGTCTTGTCAGAGGACGCTCGAGTGACTCTGCAGGAGACCGGGAAGAAGAGGGAAGGGCCCTGCACCCCGCAAGTCCACCCTCATGGAGAGCGGCCGCGTGCCCACGCGCCCCCCCGAGGCCGACGGGGTCGTGTGCCAGAACGCAGAGGCATGCATCTCCAGGCCGTCGTGGTTCCTGGGTTCAGCCGCCGAGAGAGGCTTGCCTGCCTGAGCCTCAAGCTTCTAGTCCAGGGCTCAGCCAGTGAGACTTCTGCAGGAGGCCCGGGTTCGCCCACAGTCCCTGTTAGAGACCTCGGGTGCTTATAAGGCATGTGGATGGGAGGTGGTTATCTGAGTCATTCTGAGAAATGTCGAGTTTTTAGTAGACCTGGAAGCCCGCGATGGGCTCCTGGGAGCTCCAGGGTGGGAATGGAATGTCCTTTCCCAGAGGGCACAGGGTTCCCTGAGCGATGCGGGGCGCAGGCTGCAGGAGCTGCATGTGCGCTTGGAGCATGTGGAGTGTCGGGGGAGGCTGGGGGTGGGAGCTGAGGGCGGAGCGGATGGTGCGGGGGCAGACCCTGTGTCGGCCACAGACATCACGGCAGGGAAACGCAAGGGGCATGATGCTGCTGCCCCCTGCACGGTTGCTGGAGGGCATGGGCCACATTTACGTGGTGCAACAAGATGTTTCACACACCTTTGTAGCCTAAATGTTTAAAGGGTAATTTAGGCCAGAAGATACCAAGCTCACAGTATCTTTTATAACATCAATTTAAAAGCTGTGGGCAGTACCTGTTGAAGAAAGACAGACCATTATATCAGGCCCTTGATATTGATGACTGTAATCATGAACATTTTCTTGTGAAATTGAAACTTAGCCTAGTATTATATATTGCCTGAGAGTTACCTCCTGAAGGCCTCCCTGTTGCTCAAATGTGACTCCTTTCTAAACATAACTCAGCATATAAACGTACTACCTTCCCTCCAGCATGGGATGTGACTCCCTGGGATGAGCCTTCCTGGAACTGAGGGAATATTACCAAGTGCCAACTAGTGATGCATTTGGAAAAAGGCCTTGATCAAAAGGAGGACATATTAAATACACATGTGTTTTTATGGCTAAGAGACTTCAAAGTGAGTCGCAAGGTCTTTCCAGAGGTTGCATTTATGAATGTGTCAGCAGGATCTCATTGACTGCCACAGCAAACAGTGCCTCAAACAGTGGGGCCCTGAGGGCCTAGAGACATCTAGACATTATAAGCAGTGCAGACAAGCTCAGGAAGTTGGCATTCTGTCAGAAGGCCTTACTTTGTAATTTAGGCTCCCCAGTTTAACAGAGTTAGACTCATTTACTTTTTGTTTTTATTTTAAGTTTTTTATTTATTTCTCCTTCCCACCCCCACCCCGTTGACTGCTCTCTTGTGTACATGTGCTGTGCATTCTTCTGTGTCCACTTGCATTCTCGGTGGCACTGGGAATCTGCGTCTCTTTTTGTTCCGTCTTCTTGCTGCATTAGCTCTCCATGTGTGCCTTGCCACTCCTAGGTGGGCTGTGCTTTTTTTGCATGGGGTGGCTCTCCTTGCAGGGCACTCTCCTTGTGCATGGGGCTCCCCTATGCAGGGACACCCCTGCGTGGCACGGCACTCCTTGTGCACGGCGGCACTGTGAATGGGCCAGCTCATCACATGGGCCAGGAGGCCCTGGGTTTGAACCCTATCAGTTGAGCCAAATCTGCTTCCCAGAGTTAGACTCATTTATAGTTTCCCTATAAATGGCTCTTCTGTCCCTTTTATTTGAACCTATAATAGCACTATACTTGTTAAATATATGTCCCAGAGACATAAAACTTTGGTCTGTTCATGTGCCAGTTGAGCCCTGAATCTCTGCAGAGTTGCAACACCTACTTTCTAGTTCACTGGACTCACCCAGGACAACTAACAAGGAGATGATGATGGACAACACCCATCCCAAGGAATGGTGAGTGTCTGCAACTGCAAGCAAGATGGCCCCGTCATCTGTCCCCTGGGCTCTAAGCCCCTCTCAAGTAAAGCACAGTGGGCATCACCATCCCCAAATCCTCAGGATTCGGAATCAACAACGAACTAAAGTAGACTTATTATTATTCTATCATAAATGTATTGTTATTCTGGCAGTGGAAGAACTTTTATCATAGATATAAAGGCAGTGGCCGCCAGAGGTTCTGACAGGAGGGGAAGGAAGAGCCGCTGTTATATGGAGGCATTTTTGAGACGTTGGAATTGTGACGTTGCAGTGACAGATACAGACCATTGTCTATTTTGTCATAACCTATAAAATTGTGCAGGGCAGAATGTAAATTACAATGTAAACTGTAGTCCGCGGTTAGTAGCGATACTTCGACATGTGTTCACCAATTGTAACAAACGTACCACACTAATGAAAGGTGTTGTTAGAGTGGGAAAGGGTGGGAGGGGGAGGGGATGGGGCATATGGGAATCCCCTATATTTTTTTAGTTAACATATATGTAATCTAAATCTTCTTTAAATAGAAAAAAAAAACAAACATGGGAAAACAATGAAACAAAAAAAAAAACCCAACAAAACCGTGAGGAACCAGGACAAAACAGAGCGGAGCCTGCTCCCCCTGGTGGCGCTCGGGAGTACTGCATCGGAACCTCCCAGGGGGACACTTCAGTTCACCCGTTTATCCCCCTGACCAAATCCACGGCTAAGTGTTGTGTTAGCTTTACTTTCCGAACGTATGAGCAGGACATGTAGCAATTCTTCAGGTTATTTTAACTTAAGTAAGACAAAATTGAACCACCAAGCCCTCGGTGAGCCTTTGGGGCTCTGGCCAAGGCCCCTGCCCAGCTGGGGTGGACGCCTCAAGCCTGGCGGGCTGCCTCTGCAGCCCCGGCTGTCACCGGGCAGGCTGGCCCGGGCTGCTTCGTCCCTTGGAAAGCTGCCCTTGAGGCTTGTCCAGAAGGATGAAGTGACGTCCTCCCTCCTCCAAGAGCCTTTTCCTAGTCCAAGCCCCGCCCACCCCACAGTGTGACCGCTGCCATGGAGGAAAGTCAGTGCCTTTCCTTTCGTTCCACTTTTTTTTTTTTTTTCGTTCCACTTTTTATTTAAAAATTTTTTCAAGATCTGGACCATTGTAATAGAGAGTCATATTGCAAGGGAGCAAAATCGTGTTTAAAAAGTGAGTAAATTCATTTCAGGAGCGCCGTGGCGAGCGCAAAGCCGGCGTTGGAGGGCACGGGGAGGCCTCTGCGCCCTGCCCTCACCCAGCAGCTGTGCCCTGGCCGGGAGCGGCAGGACCCTGGGAGGGGGCCGAGTCTGCTGGCAGTGCCCGGGGGCACCTGGCAGCCGTCAGGGCCGGCCCCTGGACCCCTGGTGGCTGCAGCCAGTCTGGGGGCCGCGGCCCTGGCGCCAGCACCGGCCTCTCTGCACATCGACCCCGGGGAGCGCTGCCCGCTGTGCTTCACAGCCCTCACGCCCCGAGCAGCGAGCTCCCCGAGGTGCAGGCGGCTTGCTGGTAACTGGGAGACTCCCGGCTGCTGACCTCCTGCCCGCAGGGAGGGACTGGCAGGCGGTGGCAGGTGCGGCCTGCAGGGCCCGCCTTCTGCCTCCAGGGGCAGAGCCCGGGGTCAGCAGCGGCCTGCAGGGGCGACCCAGGCCCGGGCCACATCTGCTCCTGCCGGCCAGGCGCTCGGCCGCTGCGAGGAGCCGCCCAGGAGGCCGGGGTCTGGGCCTCGGGGCTGGGCTGACCCCAGAGAGCCGTCCCCGGTGGACAGTGGCCCTGAGCGGTGCGTGCAGACCCCAGGCCCAGCCGGAGGAGGCCGAGGCCGCCCGTGCCCCCGGGCCCAGCAGGAGCTGGCCTTGCCCTCCCTGTGCCCCGAAGGCGCTGCCCCTGCCGCCAGCCCCTTAGGGGCCTCGAGGTGGGAGGCATCTGCTCTGGGCCTGGGCCGCCCCTCCTGGAGGGGATGTGCCCGGGGACACCCCGCTGGAAAGCGCTGCGGGGACACTGGCGCGGGGTCCCGTGGACGGCGCAGGACGCTGCGGCCTGGCCTTGGGGCCCTGTGGGGTCACAGTGGCAGAGGAAGGGGAGGGGCGGGGCAGGCAAGGACCCCGGAGCACCCTGCACGGGGACAGGGGGTGCCGGCTGCGGCCGTCCACAGGACCCCGCGGGACTCGAGCGGGGCTGGCGGCCGCCACGTCGTTCTCCTCCTTCATCGGCAGGTGCCGCCCGCGCCTCCCGAGCCCCGCTTCCCCACGCCGCGCGGCGGGTAGAGGCCCCGGGATGGCCTGGGGCTCAGGTTCCAGCCCAGGGGTGCTTGGAGAGGGCGTGGGGAGAGACTGCCGGACGGGTTCACGCGCTCAAGGTCGGCCCTCCTTCTCTGGGAGAGAAGGGGAGGGGTCCACTCGGACCGCCGGCGTCCCCGGGGGTGGGGGGGGGAGCGGGGGGGGGGAGGCACGGAAAGGGCAAGTTGAAGTGAGATTTATTTCACTTTTGTGAGTTGGTAGAGGAAAGATGAAAAAAGAGAGCACACATTTCTATTAAACTGGATTTATTTCCTAAATCCGTTTGTATCAGTCTAAAAGTATTTTCTAATTTTTATGCGTGTGAGACACCAAATTATGCTAACATCGCTAAAGGAAAAGTGGGAGCCTCGGCAGCTCCTGCTTGGTGGGGGGGGAAGGCCCGAGGGTTTAAGTGACGAGAGTGTGGGACCCGCGCCGCGTCCCCACTGGCTCGTGAGCCTCACCGGAACCTCTTCTAGAGGACGCGCCCGCGCCTCCGGGAAGCCCCCGCGGATTGACTCCTCGCCTGCCCCAAGAGGCTCGGACGCCTCCGCTCTCCCTGTGTTAGGACCCTGCTCGCGATCGGAATCGGGGTCTTCACTCAAGGACAGAACCCAGCTGGGCAAGGTCCCCGGGGGGCACTGTCCCCTCAGCCTAGATGCTGACCAGCCAGGGGCTGCGCCACCCAAGGCGCGCGGCGACCCGGGCCCAGCCCACTGCCCAGCCCCAGCCCCTCCCCCCCGCCCCGCCCCCACCCCGCTGCCCCGCCCGCAGGTACCCAGCCCCCTCCCCACCCCTGCCCCTGCCCACCCCTGCCGCGCCCCCAGCCCCCTCCTCAAACTCCCAGGCCCCCCGCCCGCTGCCGCCGTCCCCCTGGAGCTCAGCGAGGCCCTGCCTGGCCCTGAGGCCCCTGTCGAGGCCCGAGCGCCCGCGGAGCAGAGGGGCAGGGGGCCCCGGGCCCCGCCGGACCCCACGGAGCCGCCAACTGGCCCCTCGAGCTGGCCCGCCCCGCGGCCGCCGTCCTCGACCCCGAGGCCCTCCCGCCCGGCCTTCCAGGTGCCCTGGCACGGGGGTCCCGGGAGTGACGGGGTGTCCCGGGGGCCACAGCGCCCAGGCCTGGGGAGCGCTGCCACCCGAGAGCTGCGGGCTGAGCCCCAGGCCCTGCCCGCCCCTGCCCCGCCCCCAGGTCCCTGTCCCCCAGGCCCCGCCCTGTCCCCCTCCCCGTCCCTGTCCCCCAATCCCCCAAGCCCCTGCCCCGCCCCGTGCCCCGCCCCCAGGTTCCCAGCCCCCCAGGCTCCTGCCCCGCCCTCCTCCCGCCACAGCCCCCCAGGCCCTGCCCACCCCCCTCCCCGTCCCCCAGTCCCCCAAGACCCTGTCCACCCCCTGCCCTCCTCAGCACCCCAGCCCCCAGGCCCTGCCCCGCCCCCCACTCGGCCGCCGGCCCTGCCCCACCAGCGCTGGCCCAGCCACCAGGACGCCCCGCAGGACACGAGCAGGAGGAGGCCTGTGCCCTCGCACACTCGCGCACGCCCGTTTCCACACTCGTTCACAGACACGCACACACCGACTCGCTCAGAGGCGCACTCACATTCACACTCATTCACACACTCACCGCATGTGCACACTCACATCCACTCATTCATACCCTGACACACGTTCACACACTCGCACCACACGTGCACACTCACACCACATGTGCACTCACATCCACTCATTCACACACTCACCGCATGTGCACACTCACATCCACTCATTCATACCCTGACACACGTTCACACACTCGCACCACACGTGCACACTCACACCACATGTGCACTCACATCCACTCATTCACACACTCACCGCATGTGCACACTCACATCCACTCATTCATACCCTGACACACGTTCACACACTCACCCGGGCTTACACACACACACCCTCTAAAACAGCCATGCACACACATGGGCACACACTCAGAGACATCCATGCACACTCACACACATTCACACACACGACACATTCTCTTTCACACACCTACACACACAAAGATCACGCGCATGCACACGCTCATAGACACAGCGTCGTAGACACACGGCACACTTGCCCGCCTCCCTGCTCACTCCCTTGCACACGGACCCTTGCACGCACACGAGTGGCCGCCCTCAGTGGGCACTCGCGCCCCGGCTGCCCGTGCTGGCGCCTCGTGCTGGCGCCTCGTCCTCGCGCGCCCTCCCCCGCGCCCCGCTGGCAGCGCGGCTTCTTGCCTTGGACTTGGGGTCCCTCCTCGGGGACCCTCTTTTCTTCTTCCTGAATGTCTCCGACACCCGCCCGGCCCGTCCTCACCGTGCCCGCCCCGGCCCAAAGTGGGGGTTCCCAGCGCTGCCCTTGCCCCTGAGCGGGCACTGCCCAGGGCCCCCGGCCCCAGGCGCGACATGCGCCCTCGCCCCTGCGGACGCGCCCCAGCCGGCTCCAGGAGCTCCCCCCGCCCGCCGCTGCCCTGCGTGTCGCAGCCGCTCTGGGGCGTGGCAGCCTCTTCTGGGGGGCCCGGCAACGGGGCCCTGTGGGAGCCAGGGGAAGGCAGCCCTGCGCAGCCAGCGGCGGGGACGGACACGCAGCCCCCGGGCGGAGGAGCCCTGCAGGCTGGAGCCGCGTCCTCCGCAGGCGCCGAGGGAAACGGGGGTGGCCCAAGACGGGGCCTCAGGCTCCGGCAGCCCCCTGGCCGAGATGGCCCGCTCCCAGGGTGGGCCTCCGCCCTTTGGACGGCAAGGCTGGGCGCTCCCGCAGCTCCCCCGACAGGTGCGGCCACCGCCCAGGTCTTTGTGGGGCTCCCTGGCGGTCGGGACCAGGTTCGAAAGACCCTCCCAGTCCAGGGCTGCAAAGCGGCTGCAGCGCCTTGCGGGCAGGGCGGGCAGGGCCGTGCGGCAGGGCGGGGGCAGGGCAGGGCGGTGGGCAGGGCAGGGTGGGCAGGGCAGGGCGGGCAGGGCAGGGTGGGCAGGGCGGGGGTGGGCAGGGTGGTGGGCAGGGCAGGGGCGGGCAGGGCGGGCAGGGCGGCGCGGGCAGGGCAGGGCAGGGTGGGCAGGGCGGGGGCAGGGCAGGGCGGTGGGCAGGGCAGGGCGGTGGGCAGGGCAGGGTGGGCAGGGCGGTGGGCAGGGCAGGGGCGGGCAGGGCAGTGGGCGGGGCAGGGCAGGGCGGTGGGCAGGGCAGGGTGGGCAGGGCAGGGTGGGCAGGGTGGCGCGGGCAGGACAGGGCGGCCGGGCGGCACGGGCCGGGCACGCCCTCAGGGGCTCCTCTCCGCCGCTCTGTTCCTTTAAGGGACCTGGCTGTTAAGTCTGAACCCTGAGCCACACGAGGGACAATAAAGGAATAAAGAGTCGCAGCCGCGCCCGCGCAGCTCCCCGCCGCGGCCTCGCCATGGTCTCCCGCGCAATGGTCTCCGGGAGGCTGGTCAAGCTGGTGGCGTTCGAGCTCCTCGAGCTGGCGGCCTTCGCGGTGCCCACCCTGGTGGTCATGGAGCAGTTCGCCGCCGTCCTCCAGGGCACCCGCTACTGGCTCGTCGTGTCCTGCTCCGTGGCCTACGTGGCGTGCGCGTGCCTGCTGGTCTGGGTGCCCGTGAAGGTGGTGCTGCACAGGAGCCACCGCCTCCGCGGCAAGGTCCGAGGGTGGTGAGTCGAGGCACGGGGGGCGGTGGGGACAGCGGGCGCGGCGGCGCCACGGAAGCTTCCGCCGTCTTCCCGAGTGGTGACAAGTCACCCGCCACCCCGCCCGAGCCCGGGCCCTCTGCGCGCCGCCTGGCCGTGCCGGCCTGTCCCGTGGGTGCCGGCCTCGTCCTGCAGGGAGGCGGGACTCGGACCGCGGCCGCCGGCTCCTCCAGCCTCCAGCCCCCTTGGAGGTCAAAGGACACCTGCCCGCGACGGTAGATTCTAGCCCCCCTTGGCGGAGGGGCCTTCAGCAGCAACAAATCCTTTTCTAAGACGTCGAGGGTCAGTGCTCATTTAACTCAACGGACAGTGACCCTCGCCAGGGTGCTGAGAACAAGTGTTCTCCGACACTCACATTTTCCGTCTCAGGTGCTTGGATCTGGTTCTTGCTCGGGTTTCTCGGTGCTCTGTGCTGTGCTGCACTTTCCTGAGTGCTGCTCTTTTATTCTAAGTTGAACAGCAGGATTAGAACAGCGAGGAGCTGGGCTTGTAGCGCAACGGGCAGAGCGTAGAAGGCACGGGTGAAGCAGCAGGCCTGGAAACGCCCGTGGGAGGCCGGGCGGCGGCTGGCGGGGGGGTCAGGAGCCGCCGGGGAGCCGATACCACGGTGGCCCACGCCCCCGGCCCCGCAGCGCCCGCGCCCACCGGCCGGCTCTGCAGCTTTGCACCAGGGCCCCGCGGGGTCTTGCAGCTGGCCTGGCCCCTCCAGCCCCTGGACCCTCGGCCTCAGGGTCCTGGGTGGGCTGGGGGGCTTGGGGTGGGGAAGTGCCCACAGGCTCTGGGGCAACCAAGGGGAGGCGCTGCCTGGAGGGGCAGAGGGCCGCAGGGCAGGGTGCTCCCGGCGTCGCCCTCCCTGCCGCAGAGCCCTGCCTGGTCTCTGCTGAGCACCACTGTGCCCCGAGGGCCCGGGTGCCTCCCACTGTCCAGGCGGCCTCCGGCAGGTGTCTCCGTGGCTTTGCTACTCTTGCCAAGAGGAACCTGCTGAGGGGACGTTGGCAGGTGTGGCCTGGGGCCCTGCGGCCCCACAGCGGGCTCTCCCAGCCCTCCCTGAGCCGCCCTCTGCCGGCCCCTCCCCGGCGCTCGCAGTCTGGTGACGGCGTCGTGGGCTGTGCGACGACCAGGACGCGGTATCCAGCTGTGTGGCTTCTGCTGGTGGGCAGGGCTGGCACGAGCACTCCAGAGCTGTTACAGGTGACAGGCCATCAAGCGCGCAGGCCACGCCCCCCGCCCCGCTCTCCAGCCTCTCCTGTGCTGTCCCTCCTGGCAAGGGGAGAAGCAGCGGCCACTGGCCGCAGCCTCTGCAGCTCACGGGCGCCACTGCAGCCTGGCTGTGGGTGGGGCTTGCCCGGGGCGGGGCCTGTCAGGGGCGGGGCTTGGGCGGGACTTGCCAGGGGCGGGGCTTGTCAAAGGGGTGGGCTTGTCAGGGGCCTGCACTGGGTGGGCCTGGGTCCCACCGCTCCCTTCCCAGCTCTGGTATCTCTCCTTTTATTCCTTCTTACTTTGAACGTGCGTGTTTTCAGAAAAAAATGCAGCACTTCTAGTGTCTTTAGAATGCATTTTCCCCAAAAGTGTGCTTAAGGATATTCTAAAGTACGGTCAAATTGTCCCAATACAAGGTCATATATTCTAATTCAGGGGGTCATTCTATGCTCTAAAACAGGCCATTATTTTACAGTCTAACACAGGAGATCAAATATCTTGGTCTTAGTTTTTCATTTCTAAGGGAAGCTAAAATCATTGCTTGTAGAAAGGATGAAATAGAAGCATGAGTTACTTACAGGCACGCGTGAACCGGTAGCTGTTGACGTGACATTCGTAGACCTCTAGCCGGCATGGGGCTAACTCTCGGCGAGCCTCTCTGCAGCTCAGGAGCCCAGGGATGCCGACCTTCAGGAGAGCAAGCCCCGGTGGCCGGGTGTGCCCAGCACGTGGCCGGAAGGCGGCCGCCCTGGGCGCCAGTCCCCGCTGGACCTCGACTCTGAGGCCGCGTGTGAGGTGACCGGAGCCTCTCAGCTTCAGGTCTCTCACATGCAGGTGGCGTCTTCCCTCCAGCCCAGGTCTGAGACGTGGAGTAAGTGGGCACGGAAGGTGCCTTGGGTAGCAAGCGCGCAGAGGGCAGGTGTGGTACCCCAGGCTGGATGTGCGGCGGCCACTGGGAACAGGCCTTGGGGACCCCAGGACGGCTGAGCGGGGCTGGAAGCGGGCGTGGAGCCTGGAGGTGCGTGTGGACGTGCCCTGGACGGGCCGGTTCCGTGAGCAGAACACGGCGCTGTGAGGCCCCGTGGCCCCGGCGCTTTCCCGCCTGCCTGGCCCTGGGCTAGGGCCTCCCCGAGGCGCAGTCACCTGCTGGGGGTCGAGCCCAGCGCTCAGGACGCCCCAGCGCGGGCACAGGCGGAACCTCCAGGCTTTCCTCTGCTCCCGTCAGCTCGGCTCACCCCCCGGGGATCGCTCTCCCTTGGGCGCCGCGGTCATTCGTAAGGAACAAAGGGGACCTCTCGCACGCACAATAGACCGCACCTCCAGGGCGGAGGCCGCTCCCGGCCTGGGACCCCAGCCGGCGGGGTCGCCACTCGGCCCCTCGTCCAGCCGCCTGGCTGTCTCCAGGCAGGAGCGTCCTGGAAGAGCCGCCCGAGGGGCAGGTGGGTGGTGGCCGTCAGCGTAGCAGGTGTGGCGGGAGCGATGGCAGAGGCAGTTGTAGCAGCAGCAGCAGTGGGTGGTGGCGGTAGTGAGAGCGCTGGTGGTGCTAGTACAGAGGTAGTGGAAGTTAGTTAGTGGTGATGGTAACTGCTGGTGGTAGTTAGCAGCTGGTATCGGTGGTAGGAGTGGTGGTGGTAGTCTCGGTAATGCCTGTAGGCAGCGGTGGTGGCGCTGGTGCTGTTGGTAGCTGTGGTGGTGGTAGTTAGCAGCAGCAACAATGGTAGTTAGTTGTGGCAGTGGTGGCGGTGGAGGTTCTGGTAGTGGTAGTAATGATAGCTGCAGTGATAATGGTTGGCACACACCTGGTCGGCACGCACCTGGGTTGGCACACACCTGGGCAGCACACACCTGGGGCAGCTCAGGCCTGAGGTGGCACACACCTGAGCCAGCACACACCTGGGTGGCACACATCTGGGTAGCACACACCTAGGTTGGCATACACCTGGCCGGCACACACCTGGGTCAGCACACACCTGGGTCGGCACACACCTGGGTCAGCACACACCTGGGTCGGCACACACCTGGGTCAGCACACACCTGGTTTGGCATACACCTGGTCAGTACACACCTGGGTCAGGACATACCTGGGGCAGCTCAGGCCTGAGGTGGCACACACCTGAGCCAGCACACACCTGGTTGGCACACACCTGGGTGGCACACACCTGGGTCAGCACACACCTGGTTGGCACACACCTGGGTGGCACACACCTGGGTCAGCACACACCTGGGTGGCACACACCTGGGTCAGCACACACCTGGGTGGCACACACCTGGGTCAGCACACACCTGGGTCAGGACATACCTGGGCAGCACACACAGGGGTCAGCACACACCTGGTCAGCACACACCTGGGTTGGCACACACCTGGTCAGCACACACCTGGTCGGCACATACCTGGACGGCACACACCTGGTCGGCACACCCCTGGGTTGGAAGGCGTCTTTGCGCTCCCCGCTGCAGCACGTGGGAAGGGAAGGGACCCCGCCTCCTGCCGTGGCCCAGGAGCTGGCCGAGGAGTCTGCGCTGCTGAGCCTGCGGCTCCCCTAGCGACGCCCACCTCGCGCGCCCTGCGTCCCCGCGGGAAGGCCAGGCCAGGCCCCTCGCCTCCGCGTCGTCAGTCCTCTGGGGCCCCTGGGAGCCCCGGCGGCGGGTCCCGCAGAGCGCGTGTCCTCTCGAGCTCCCACCCAGCGTGCTGGCCTCGGTGCAGCGCCTGCGGCTCCTGGCCCCGCCGTCACTCGTGGTGGAGCCGGGGTGGCGCGGCGGGGGCGCTCAGCCCGGTCGGCCGCTTTCTGGTCAGAGGGAGCCGGGCAGGGCGGGTGCCCACGAGCAGCCCTGGCCTCCCCGCCTCGCCCGCGCGCGGCCCGCCCCGCGCCAGCCCTCGCAGCTCCGCGGCACGTCCCGTCCGTGGGAGCGGGCATGGGCCACGGCCGCCTGTGGGGCGGGCCACGCTGGGGATTGCGTGAAACAGGCGCCGGGCTCCGTGCCAGGGGGGCACGGCCTAGCAAGGCGGGGAGAGGTGCGGGGAGACCAGGGAGGGGACCCGCGGGTGGGAGGGGCCGGTGGGCGGGAGTGGCGGGAGGTGGCGGTGTAGGCGCGGCCCGAGCAGGTGCGGGGCAGGGGTGAGGGCGCTGGGGCGGTCCGCGTGAGGTGCCCGCTGGGCCGCGGGGGGTCCTGCCACGTGGGGGGGGGGGGCGTCAGCTCCAGAGCTCAGCCCCGAGGCCGGCAGGCGCCTGCTGGCGAGTCTGCACCGCTGGGTGGTGGTTGCACCGATGAGGAGGGTCGGCAGGGGCTGTTCCGGGGGCACACCCCTCTTTCAGAGGTCAGGGTGAGGAGAAGATTCTAGAAGGGTGCAGCCAGACTCAGGTGTCTGAGTGCCTCAGGGCCCGGATCTGGGCTAAGCCAGGGGGGCAGAGCTGGTCGAGCCAGGGTGGCATCCTGGGGTGGGTCCACAGCCCCCGGCCTGGCTCAGGGAGGGGCACAACCCGGCTGACTTAGGGGCGCTTCTGGAACGTTCTGAAGAGGGGCCGGGAGTGAGTCAGGACAGGATCAAGGAGAAATTCTTAACAATTTGGCAAAGTTGGACACTCTTTGCACTTAGAGATACGTTGTTGTAGATGTAATCAACACAGTTCGTATTTAAGTTCTTTAAACCGGACTCTCATCATAAAAGGAAAGGAGGTGAGTGTTTCGCTGTAGAAAGCTTTGAGTACATTTTGCCTTCTGTAAAATAATGATGTTAAATGTCCGTTGTAATTCTCTCTGTCATAAGTCTAGGGCATTATTTACAGGTGATGTTCTCAGTAACGACTGATGGAGCATGTGAGGCTTAAGAAGTGGTCCAAAAACTAGTTTGGAAAATTGAATTAATTTTACGTATGTGTGATTTTTTTTGGTTCAAGTAAATAAATATCCACATGATTTTACTTTGGATGATTGCCAAGTGTCTAACAGTTTATCATCTCAGAATGAATTTTTAAAATCGGGTTTAGGGTGCCCTGTAGCTTGGAGAGCAAGGCCGCTCTCGGTTTCTAAGTGGTCGCAGAGCCCGCGTCCTGGGCAGGTTTCTCGTGGATGAGCTGCGGGCACGTCGGCTGTCGCTGGAGTTGCCCCGGAAAGCCGGCGGCCTTCTCTGGGTGACTAATTATTTGGAAACCTCTCCCCTCCCTCTTTGTTCTAGACGGGCATTCTGGATTTTGTTCTAGATGGGCATACCGGATTTTGTGCACGTTGCTTTTTGCCATTCTCAGACATTGGGAAATGGAAACAGGGAAGCAGCAGCTTCTCAGAAAAACGTAGATGAATTAGCAAAACTGCGCTGCCAGCGTGCCTCACTGCCTGCCGCTTTCCCCGCCCAGGAGGCCCGTTCTGATGATGTGTGTCCTGCTCAGCACGCTTCCCAGCTTCAGCTTTTCCGTGGCCGTCACTGAGGTATGGGTTTGGTTTCTTCTGCTACTCGTTCTGAGATTTGAAAATTTCCGGTCATTGTAGTTTGATAGAGCAATGTGCCAACACATTTTTCAAAGTTTATTTTCTCTGGTCTTCCTCCAATTTGTAGCATTATTAATATTTAAGGCATCGATATTGCTCATACCTCTCAGACTGCAGAGGAAAGTCCAGCAGTAACTTAAACAACAATGCTCCCGTGCTTGTGTATGTGAAACTGGAATGTTATTTTAAAATAAAAAAGAATGGAATTTGAAAATAGATACACATTTGTATCTTTCACCAACCTGATGTTTTTCACAGTTGTTCTCTGTTCTAAATGGAATACTCTCACACTAGGACCTTTGATAATACGTCCACCGACAATTTGCACCCAGTGTGAATGTCCCGTGATCATTTGCAAGGTGCTTTGTAAGTGGCAGTTCTCTCCTCATCCCGCACATCCTAAGTGCGCTGTGCTGTTTCATCCGTGCACTGAGCCAATTCTCGTGTGCTTGCCAAGCCTAGCCTGATGCTAGGCGCTGGGGCGGGGCACTGAGGAAAGAGGGCACAGCCTCTGGCCCGCAGGGAAAACGCACGGGCAGCAAGAGCCCCTGTGCCGAGCGGGCGGGCGAGGCGGCCGTGGGTGTCGTCAGCAGTCACGTGACAGCGAGCCCCAAAACTTCCCAGGACAAGGCGGGCAGGGGGCCAGCCCACAGAGGGGGCAGCCGGCAGCCCGGCCCTCCCTTCTCCCTCCCCGCGCCCAGAGGCCTTGTGCAGCTCTCGGGGGCTCCCAGGAAACCCGTTCGCAGCTGTTCAAGGGACGCCTCCCTCATCAAAGGCCTTTTCTGTCATGTCTCACCCTCGGGTACATATTTGTGTTTCCTTTTTCCCTCATTTTCCACCGAAGCGTAACACACAAACAGAAGCTGAAGACCAAGCATCTAGTTTTTTCAGTAAATGTGTATAAAATAAACTCAGAGCTGCTTTTACGCTATGAAAATAATTTTAAACAAAAGAGCACAATAATTTAATGCTTCTGAATGGTTTCTGGACGCAGGTTCGGAAGAGCGCGGGCGGCTCTGCAGGTGCGCTGCCTGCAGCCTTACCTGACTACCCCGTGTCGCTGGTGCTGACTTGCCTGATCCTGGTGGACATCATGGAAAACCTCAGGCTCTATCCTCTCAGAGGGAGTAACAGGAGTAAGTGTCCTTCCAAAGATGAATTTATTTTGAAATTTGCTCTCTCTTTCCCCTTGTTTGTGCCGCTGCTTCATCTACTGAATGTCCAATGTTTCTAAAGATTGAAATTTCTGATAGATTATTCTGAGTGCAATTGTCTAAATACAGTTGTTTTAAAAGCTACTTTGATAACTAGGTAGTTATTTCTTGCTTGCATTGTCATATTACTGATAAATTCATAGTTACTAAATATTTAATGCCAAAGCTTTAATATGTGCTCTAGCAAGAAAATTAAGTAATCATAGAATGATGTTTTTTCTAGAATTTTAAATTTAGATGACTAAATCGAGAGCTTAGTCTGGATAGCTTTATTAGAGGAATTAAAATGACTATTTAGCTGTGTCAGAGAACGTTGTGTGTTTTTAACTGTACATAGTAAAATAGCCAAAGATAGGCCAAAATCCTACACAGGACCAAGTTGCTATTAAATACAGGTTGTCCTTAAATTTAAAAATGTTTTATTAACCGAATATTGGTTTGTTCAGTCACACATTCCCTTAGCTTCCATTTAATTAAAAAAAAAATCAATTTTATTTAAACATATTAACAAAGCATAGAATTCATCCAAAGTATACAATCAATGGTATTTGGTATAATTACATAGCTGTGCATTCATCACTTCAATCATTATTAGAGCATTTTCATTATTTCAATAATAATAATAAAAAAACAGGCATATGAGACAACCCCTCACCTCTCCTCTCTCCATGCTTCCCCTGTCATACACAGCTGCTATTTCTGGTGATTCTTGTGCTATTCTGTGTTTACTTGTTAAGCAGTTTTATTGAGGTATATTCACATCATTTGATGTCATAGGGCAGGATCCGTGTTTAGTTCACAGGATTTGCTGCAGCCGTGGATGGTCGGACGAGTCTCAGGTTGCTCCCGAGGGGCGGAGGTGGGCGGGCACACCGAGTGGCCCCCAGGAGGGGCTTGGCCCCCAGGCCAGGAGCGAGGCCACCCCTCGCTCGTGGGTCCGGCTCTAGCACCCTCCATTCATGCTCACTGCTCAAACTGAAAAGCAAAACCGAGCGGGGCCAGGAAACCTCCCCGTCTGCACCTTGGCCTTGGGTGGAGGAGAGGGACGGTTATGTCCCAGCAGCTCAGGTGCCAAGGCGGGTAAGTGGCCTCCACTGGCCGCCTGTTGGAGAAAAGGCCACAGCTGTCCCTGGAGCCCAGGAGCCCTGGGGGTCCCCACAGCCTGCTGTGTCTGGAGGAGGCAAACCCATTTGAAAGGGGCTGTTCCTAAGGACTGTATCCTCTGGGGTCATTCCTAGTTTTCTGCCCAAGTTTTTAGTAAAAGTTCTCTTTAAAAAAATGCACATGGAATGATGTTATTGAGTTTGCAACATGAGACATTTCTGGGAAAGTCTCACCTCAGAAACAGCCCATGTAAGGGCACGTCCCACTTGCTTGGAAGTCGGAGGGTGGTAGAGGCTGGAGAAGGGACTCCACAGACACCGGATCAAAGGGAAAGACGCCACGAAAAAGGACGGTAGGGGCCCCACGACTCGGACCTGCCAGCCTCGGCTGCCCCCCGGCCGGGTCCCACACGACTGGAGAGTCCCACGTGGAGCACAGCCCGGCGCCTCCTGCCGTGGTGGGAACCACGTGGCCCTGTGTGGCAGTGCCACAGAGCTCCACACACATGGGGTGCAGGACCCAGGTCAGCGAGCACCCTCTACAGAGTTGGAGACCGGAAGCAGGGTGACCAGCAGAGCTGTTGGCAAGCCATGCACTCCCAGCCCAGCCTCCGATCACTAGTGCACCCTGAAGGGGAAAAAATGGGGACATCTGAATCCTGACCCCTTTTGGCTCCTGGGGTGAGCTAACTGAATGAGGAAGTTCCCCCGTAAAAAGAGGAAAGCTGCCCTGCTGTAAGGCTGGGTGGGTCTCAGGACCGGGAGCTGTAGGGAAAGTGGCACTGAGTGCGGGGGAACAGCTGAGGAAAACAGCCACTGGGGAGGGGACATGCACCAAAGTTAGCAGAAAGCCCGGGGCTCCTGGAGAAGGAGCAGAGGCGAGGCAATCTTCACAGGGAGGTGAAAAAGTTGTGCTTAAAAGGGCACTCGTAAAAACTGCACCACACGTCCAGGGCAGGAGATATGCAGAGAGCTGAGAAAATCTGGACAGGTAAAACCAGGCTGCTGTATAGGTTCAGTCGAGGCTGGACAGAGTGTTAGAGAAGAGCCTTAACACACAGCCAGTATAGGAAAGAAGGACAAACGGACTTTCAGATTTAGCACAGACATCAGCAAAAAAACCACAAGCCATTCTAAGAAAAAGGAAGTTAAACTCATTCAAGGAAACAAGTAAAAACTTTGGAGGAAACACAGACATTAGAACAATGAATCAAAGAAGTTCAAACAAATCTCCTAAATCAATTCAAGGAATTGAAGGAAACTTGGTACAAGAAATAAACTAAATATGGGTATAGAGCTAAAGGATATTAAAAAGATAAGGTGTGATAAAAAAGAAGAATCAGAAAGTTAAAAAAGTCACATAACAGAACTTATGGGATGATGAAAAAACAATCATGAAGATTAAAAATATATTAGAGGCATACAACAACAGATTTGAACAGGTAGGAGAAAGAATCAGTGAACTAGAAGATAGGAGTAGGAGAAAGAATCAGTGAACTAGAAGATAGGATAATCGAAATCATAAGTCAGAAGAATAGATACAAATAGACTGAAAGTGAAAGGATAGGAAAAACTATTCCATGCAAAATGGTAGCCAAGAGTAAGGAACACTTCCTAATTCATTCTTTGAGGCCACCATATTTGAATACCAAAGCCAGATAAAGATACTACAAGAAAAGGAAACCACAGCAAAATATCGCTTATGAATATAGATTCAAAATCCTCAACAAAATAATAGCAAACTGAATCCAACAGCATATTGAAGGAATTATGCAGCATGGCCAAGTGGTTCAACATAAAAAAATCAATAAATGTAATACACCATATTAATAGAACAAAGGAAAAACAGTACATGGTCATCTCACCTGGTGCAGAAAAGGTGTTTGACGAAACCCAGCACCCTTCTTGAGAAAAACACTTAGACGGACCCTGATGCTGGTTGCACATCTGGAGTCGACACACCTGATACTAGTTTGGAAGTTGCCTACCTGAAACCAACCACTGTTTGTTCTTCAAATTGTCGCTTTGGAAACCTATAAATCTTCTTTGTGAACTTTTGTGGCAACTTGGGACCCTGAATTGGGGTCTTTGGATGGCCCCACCTCCCAATTCAGCCAGAGCGACCACTTGGTATTTGTCTATGAGTTGGTATTTTATGTGAGATTCCTTTGAACAAATGGGAAAATGTTTCTGCTGTTAGCTGCTTGGAAACCAGCCCCGTGGAGCCCCCTCTAGAGGCCAAGGCCCTCCCCCTGCAGGCAGCCCTATAGCTCAGGCAGCCCCTTCTGCCGTTCCTGCCCCTGGCTGGCCGGGAACCGGGACGTGGCGCCTGCTAGAAGAAATCGGAGCCTCACCAGCCGTGGCCATGCTCAGGGCGAGCTCAGCTGTGAGTGAGATGGGGCCAGCCTGGCAGGGACACACGTAGAAGGCATCCCATTTGAATTGCTTTATACCTACTGCTTCCTCTTTTTTCCAAAATAAAACATATTCATTTTAAAAAGTCATAAATAGAGATAAATAAAAAAGAAGGAAATGGAAATCAACCATGATTCCACAAGCAGGACACTGGTCCTGAGAGCACCTTTTTTTAAACTTCTTTCTCCCCCCTGCCCCCTGTTGTCTGCTCTCTGTGTCCATTCGCTGTGTGTTCTTCTGTGTCTGTTGTCTTCTCATTAGACAGCTCTGGAAACCCATCCTGGGACCCTCTGCAGTGGGAGAGAGGCGATCATTCTCTTGCTTCACCTCAGTTCCCAGGTTTGCTGCATCTCATCTTGTCTCTTTCTTGGTTGCGTCATCTTGCTGTGTCAGTTCTCCATGTGCGGCTCCACTGCTGGGCAGCCTGCTCTCCTGTGGGGGCTGCACTCTGCGTGGGGGCCACTCCGTGAGTGGGGGGCACCCCTGTGCGGGGCGACACTCCTTGAATGCGGCAGCACACCACGTGGGCCAGCTCGCCACATGGGCCAGGATGCTCTGGGTATCCAACCCTGGACCTCCTGTATGGTAGGTGGAAGCTCTATCAGTTGAGCCACATCCACTTCCCCGGAGAACACCTGGGTGTACATTTTTTGGTTAAGAAAGCCCATTTTGTAACCTTTTGCCTTAATATATGGTGGGTATCATTCTTGCTATTATGTAGTCTTGTAGTGCATATATTTACAGATTGAATAATACTCCACTTTACTAGTGAACCATGATTTTTGGCTAACTGCCTGTTGTTGGACAATGAATTGTTTTTCTGTTTTTTAACCAGGCTGTTAGGAATCTTGTTGATTGACCATGAGGTGCAGCGGTGCTCAGAGATGTATTCACCAAGTGCAATGAATGTCTCATGATGATGGAGGAGGTTGTTGTTATGGGGGGAGGAGTCAGTGAGGGGGGTGGGGGGTATATGGGGACCTCATATTTTTTGAATGTAATATTAAAAAAATGAATAAAGACAGAAAAAAGAAAAGAAAAGCACAACGGCTCAAGGCCAAGGCTAGGACGGGTCAGGCTCCGTGGCTGGCATGGGCTGGTGGGCTGAGCCACGTCGGGGCCACAAGCCTGCACCTGGCCCTGCATGGGGTCAGGAGCGCCCCGCGCGTGGCTGCCAGGCCCGGCTGGGTCCAGCGAGGTAGCTGCCCTGGGCGAGATGACCGGCAGTGGCCGCAGCGCAGGGCCCGGTGGCTGCAAGTGCCTGCAGAGCGAGACCGCTGGGGCCGGGGGCACCGAGGGGCAGAGGACGTGGGACCGCGGCGCAGCCAGGGCGGCTCGGCCCCTCGGGGAGGCAGCGAGGCGGGGCCCGCGGTCACCACGGAGGTGCCGGGTTCGAGGCTTCAGAGCCAGGTCTGCGGCGACACGGGTGCCCAGCGGCGTGGCTGCGGCTCAGACGCGGCCCGCAGGGGCTTCGGCAGCAGCGCGACACCCCCCGTCACGTGTTAACACGGGGGCTCGAAGCTTCCTGCCTGGTCCAAGTGCCGCCAGCGGGCAGGGTGAGACGCGCCTGTGCCCTTCCCCTCGGCCGTGGGAGCTTTCCATCTTTGCCGTTTCCTAGGCAAGAAGAGGGTCTCGTTGCTTCTATGATTTGCCTCTAAGTGCCGGCTGGCTGTGTCGAGCCTTCTCTCAGGGGTTTGTTGGCTCGTTGCATTTATGTCTTCTACCCGTTTTTCTATTGGTTTTCCGACTTTTAAAATTACTGTTTATGAGTTTAGGATGTTAAGCTCTGGCCTGTCAAAATCGTAGCATGTATTTTCAGAGTTATCATTTGCCTTTCTGTTTTATTTTATTTTTCTGAAATAGAGAGTCTTTAATTTTGATGTCGTCCAACCTCTCAATATTGTTGTGACTTTGGTCTTTGGTGTTACGCTTTTTTTAAGAAGAGTCATTTTTAAAATTTTCACTTCAAGGTGATATAAAAATTTACCAATTTTTTCTCAAAAATTTTTGACGTTTAAACATTTAATCAAGAAAAGAAACTGGGTTCCTGGAGGACACAAAGCCATGTACTTGCGCGCAGCCGGCGAGCGAGGCCCGAGTGCGCCTCGCGTGTCCACAGGCCTGGCGCGGCCTCCGGGCGGGCCTCCGGGCTGCCGGGCTTCCCTGCGCTGCCGCCGGGGGAGGGTGCAGTCTCCAGGCAGGGGCCGGCCCGCAGGAGAGCCGCGACGCCAGGGCCCTGCCTTCGCGCCCGGGGCCTTTGAACCCGTGGGTGCCGCCGAGGTGGGGAGGGGAGCGGCGGAGAGGGGGGCGGCGAGGGAGGGGAGGGGGGCGGCAGGAGGGGGGCGGCCAAGGAGGGGGCGGTGGCCGAGCCCTCTCTCCTGGGGCCCGGCCCCGAGCCGAGCAGCGCAGCAGGGGGCAGCGGGGAGGGGAGCGGCGGCAGGGGCAGCGGGGAGGGGAGCGGCGGCAGGGGCAGCGGGGAGGGGAGCGGCGCAGCAGGGGCAGCGGGGAGGGGAGCGGCGGCAGGGGCAGCGGGGAGGGGAGCGGCGCAGCAGGGGGCAGCGGCCGCGGCGCCCCGTGCTGCCCCTCAGTGGTCCTCGAGAGCCCGGCGCAGCCATGGAAACGCGGGGCCATCCACGGGCCATGGCCAGTGCAGCCGCCCCCGGGCCAGTCCCCCTGCGCGAGGACCGGGACGCGCTGCTTCGAGGGGCAGTTCCGGTGTCTCCGGCCCTCAAAGACGAGTCCAGGACCAGGGACCCCCGGGCTGGGGCTTCTGTCAGGACGCCTCGCCATGTCCACTGCAGTCGGCGGGCCGGGCCTTGGGAGGGCGTGGGGTACACGGGCAATTCCGGGGTGTGCCCTGGGGCCCCAATGACTGAGCGTGTGAGGAGCTGTGGCACGTTCAAGGTCAAAGCTGAGGGAGCAAGCCCTCGCCCCTCTCCCCTCGGCCCTCTCCCCTCGGCCCTCGCCCCGTCCTCACCCCTCAGCCCTCACCCCCTCCTAGCGCCTCATCCCTCACCCCTCGCCCCTCACCCCTCACCCCGTCCTCGCCCCTCACCCCTCGCCCCTCGCCCCTCTCCCCTCGCCCCTCGCCCCTCACCCCTCACCCCTCACCCCTCACCCCGTCCTCGCCCCTCGCCCCTCACCCCTCTCCCCTTGGCCCTCGCCCCGTCCTTGCCCCTCACCCCTCGCCCCTCACCCTTCACCCCTCACCCCTCACCCCTGGCCCCTCACCCCTTGCCCCTCTCCCCACCCTCGGAAAGGGCACTCTGGCACTGAGGCCCGAGGACGAGCACGGGTGTGGCTGTCCCCCGGAGACGAGTGGCCTTTCCGGTTCCTCTCCTCCTTTCCGTGAAGAGGCTCCTGGACGCGCGTGCTGGGGCGGGCCCGAGGCGCGGGGACACGGGTGCAGGCCAGCTGGGGCTCCCCCACCCCCATCGCAGGAAGGAAGTTCCGAGCAAGTGTGTCAGCTCCAGGGCGCCCAGGAGCAGGGCCCAGTGCGGGGTGGGAGCAGGGCGGGTGGCTGAGTCACCCCGAGGTCCCGGGTGGCAGGACCGGCCAGCGCCCCCCGCCAGCGCCTGGGCGGGGATTTCAGGATCTCAGCCACTCTCCCGAGTGGGAAAGAGGAGTGTTCCCTGTTAGTGGGTAAAAGGCGCCCGTGCGCCTCGCCAGGGGCTCCCGAGGCCGAGGTCTCGGGCCCGAATCCTGCCGGGATCACCCGGGCCGCGCCTGCCTCGGGCCTGGTCGCCGGCGTGGTCTCCCAGGCGAGGGGGGCGTCGACAGCTGGGACAGAGGCAGGTGGCCTTGCCAGCTTCGTTTGCACTGGGGGCGGCCTTGGCCCTCCAGGGCTGCCTTGGGAGGGGGGAGGAGGAGGAGGAGGAGGCCGCGGGACCGGCCTCCAGGTGTGTCCTCTCGTCCTTCCTCTTGGCAGGGAAGCCAGAGTGGGGCTTCATTGTGGGGTTCGTGCCACGCCCGGCAGGAAGTGAAACTGAAGCTTCGGGCTCTTGGACGTCCTGAACGGCAGGGTCACGCCCCTGTAGTGCAGAAAGCGCCACGGCTGTCCGGTAGCCCACAGAATTCTCCAGAAGGACGGTGACCGAGCAGATGTCTCGGGTGACGATAACTCCCTGGTGCAAACGTGCCTTCCGCTCTGCGCGCAGGCGGCGGGTGCTGGTAAAACTTTAAAGTGCTTAACCAACGGGTTCCAGGGAAAAAGCCCAATGTGCGGCGCTGGCTGGTTTCGGCTGTGCCACTCCCGCCGTGGCCGCAGTGGCCCGTGAGACGTCACGTCATGGGGCAGCGCGGGGATGGGGGGCCATTCTGGGCACGGGACCCCCAGGCCGCTGGCAAGGTGAACAGGGAGCCGCTCGGCCGCGCCGTGACCCGCTCGGCCGCACACGGCAGGGGCGCATCGTGTCACCGTGGCCGCCGAGGCTCCAGCGGGCGGCGCGCACGCCTGTTGCTTCCTGGCACTCTGGCTCTTTCCTGTCATTCCGAAGGGCTGGTGCTGTGGCTGGCGCCTGCGTGTCACACGACGTGGCCGTTGCCGTGGGCCCCGCGCCGTGGCTAGCCCTTGAGGGTCTGACTCTGCTGCGTGAGGGCGCCGTGAGCGGGCGGGCCCTGGGGGCCGCTTGGCAGTGCCGCCCTCCTGCCCTCCTGCCCCTCGCCGCCCCTCGCCGGCCCTCTCCGCCCTCTCTGCCCTCACCGTTGGTCCCCCCCCGGTGCCGTGCCCTGAGTGCCCTTCAGGAGCTGGTGCCCGGCGGCGGCTAGTCTAGCGCGCTTGGCCTGTCCTCCCTCCTCCTCGGGGCGTGCGGGGCCAGGTGCGCGGCCTCCTCTCCTGGGTGAGGTTAACGCCTGCCAGCTTTCATTCCCTCCAGGTTTTCTCTGCGGAGTTTTGCTAAGCCGTTGTTTCTCCACCTTCCCCAGTGTCCCCCTCAGGGCCAGTGGACCTGGGGGCTGCGGCTCGGTGCACGTCCTCCTCGGGCAGGCAGGTCTGGGCTTGGCCCTGCCACGGCGCTGCCGTCCCCAGCGGCCTCCGCCTCCCACCGTCCAGGACTTGGGATAAAGCCCCAGCGTGGAGGCCATGCACCCCCACATCGGCCGCTCAGGGAGGCAGGAGGGTGGCCCGTGCCCCAGGGGTCAGATGGCCAGTGCCACAGCGGCGGGGCCTTGGAACCCACACTCCAGCTGCCGTGCCTCGGTTTCCTCGTCTGTATTTATTTATTTTTAAAGATTTATTTATTTTTTATTTCTCCCCACCCCGGTTGTCTGTTCTCTGTGTCTATTTGCTGCGTGTTCTTCTTTGTCTGCTTCTGTTGTTGTCAGCGGCACGGGAATCTGTGTTTCTTTTTGTTGCATCATCTTGTTGTGTCAGCTCTCCGTGTGTGCGGCACCATTCCTGGGCAGGCTGCTCCCTCCTTCACGCTGGGCGGCTCTCCTTACGGGGCGCACTCCTTGCGCCTGGGGCTCCCCTACGCGGGGGACACCCCTGCGTGGCAGGGCACTCCTTGCGCGCATCAGCACTGCGCATGGGCCAGCTCCACACGGGTCAAGGAGGCCCGGGGTTTGAACCGCGGACCTCCCATGTGGTAGACGGACACCCTGACCACTTTCCTTTTCCTCGTCTTTAAAGTGCCACATAGTAGGATCGACCTCATAGGGGTAATGCAAGGGTTAAATGGACAGCCAGGGCTCCGCGCTGAGGACGCAGCAACCTCTCCCCCTCCCCTCCCCCCTCCCCCTCCCCTCCTCTTCCCTTCCTCCCCTCCACCTCCTCCCCCTACATCATCTGTTATCAGCTCTCTCGGAGCTTAGTGGTTGCACAGTAACAAAGTGCTGCTTTGGCACTGGCCCCTGCTGTGGGAAGCTCCGTGCCCAGCCGGCATGCGGGGCGCTGAGGACGTGGCCGGCGGTCCCCTCCACGCGTCTGTCCTTCGTGGGCTCCGCACAGATGGACGTTGTTTCACCCCAGCCCAGGGGAACCAGCAGAGAGAACCCAGCTGTGGAAATAACCTGGAGGGAAATGTCCGTAGCCCGGGGCCGGGTCCAGAGGCCGCAGGCGGCTTTCCTGGGCGGCTGGGCCGTCCCCAGGCCCTCACCCCTGAAGGGGCGGGTCCCGAGGGGCCCGTGGGTGGGAGGCGCCCCTGCAGCTCCCCCGCCCCCGAGGCTGGGCGCGGCGTGGCCCGGCTCTTCTCTTTCTTGCCGCCTGGTCAAGCATGTTGGTGTGTCCTCCCTAGCGGCCACACCCCGCCGGAGGCCCTGCTGACCTGCAGTTCCCGCAGGGCCCCGCGCTGCGCTCAGGCGACAGGCGAGTGGGGTTTTCCCGGGAGCAGCTCCACCTGCCCAGGGGTGAAGGCCGCGCTGCCCGCACTGCCTGGGAGGCTCCCATTTCCACACTGAATTTCCTTCAGGAAAATGAGGGGGGCGGGCAACGTCAGTGGGCATCTGAGTTTAAAGGAGAGGGTTCCAGCAGTGTGCTGACGGTCCCCCAGGATGTAGCCCTCTGCCTGCGTCCTCTCGCTAGGCTGAGCTCGCCCTGTCCCCGGGCTGGCGGGTGCTGACGCAGGGACCCGGCCGGGCGCTTCCTGGCGGGTGAGTCACATCAGAAGGAAGCACTGTCCCCTCAAGAACTGGAAATGGGTTCTGAGTTTATAAAAACACTCGATCCACACTTAAAAAGTTTAGTGTTTAATGACAAAAAAGAAAGATGGGGTTTCTTGCGATGCATAAACACTCATTTACAGTAAACAGCATTTTATTAGTCAGTAATCACAGTAACGTTTGTTTGTAACATGCTTTCCTTTGCAGTTCAGCCTTGTTCAACACGTTTTATTGACTTTGTCTCTTTAACCTTTAGAGCTGCTCAGTCTACTTTGTCTTATCAGCGCAGTGTGTTTGCCAAGTAAACCTTGTCAAGGCCTGATAAATTCTTAGCTACAAACAAGGTGCAGAAACCAAAGCCTCAAGTAGATACATGTTTGGAAAATAGTGCGCTGCCATCATGTGCACACACCCTCCTCACTCCTCAACCTGAGCGTGCACACCCACGCACAAGCACGCACACCTGTGCACACGCAACCCTGTGCATGCAAACACCCAAAACACGCCTGTGCACATGCAGGCATGCACAGGCGCACACCTGTGCACACATACAGCACACACACCTGTGCACACGCAAACCTGTGCATGCAAACACCCAAAACACGCCTGTGCACATGCAGGCATGCACAGGCGCACACCCGTGCACACATACAGCACGCACACCTGTGCACACGCAAACCTGTGCATGCAAACACCCAGAACACGCCTGTGCACATGCAGGCATGCACAGGCGCACACCTGTGCACACATACAGCACGCACACCTGTGCACACGCAAACCTGTGCATGCAAACACCCAAAACACGCCTGTGCACATGCAGGCATGCACAGGCGCACACCCGTGCACACATACAGCACGCACACCTGTGCACACGCAAACCTGTGCATGCAAACACCCAAAACACGCCTGTGCACATGCAGGCATGCACAGGCGCACACCCGTGCACACATACAGCACGCACACCTGTGCACACGCAAACCTGTGCATGCAAACACCCAAAACACGCCTGTGCACATGCAGGCATGCACAGGCGCACACCCGTGCACACATACAGCACACACACCTGTGCACATGCAGGCACACACTGCACACTCACCTGGGTATGCACATGCGTGACCTACACACACTCCTGTGTGCATGTACAACACACCTGCACGCACACACTCACATTCATGCATGCCTGTGTGCACACACGTACACACACACATACACGTGCACGCACACATATACACAGTGCACAGTGCACACATCCCCTGCACGTGCATACACATCTGTACATGGCACACGCACACACTTAGGAACACATATGCATGGACAAACACACCTTAGCATGTGTGTACACACATCTGTGCACACCCCCCCACATCTGTATGTGCACACACAAACACGGGGGCCTGCCGGCGTCTGTGTGTACACACGTGTGCACGCCTCTGCACGGCACAGTGGCCGGCGTTGCAGCGGTGGCCGTCCCTCTTCACGCCATTTCCCCTGTGGCCGCACAAGGCGGCCTCCTGCTCCTGAGCCCCTGACGGGCCAATTCAGAAAGCCTTTGGGAAAATCCTCTAAAAATCTTGAGTTTGCTCGTCCGCTTCACCCGACAGGGTGCAGAGGAGTTTCCTTGAGCAGAGGCTGCCAGGAGGAGCCGCTCGGGCCGGGTGGGCCGTTCTTCACCTGGAGGGGGTGGGGCGAGCCCGCGGTGCCTGCCCTTGCAGGACATTGGCACGTTTTGTAATTGGCACAGAGGCGGCTGGAAGGTAAGGTCCGCCCTCTGGGCCGGGGGGCCCGGGGTGGGCTCTGCGGGACTGCGGCCCCCAGGTCCCTGTGGAGGGCGCGTGCTGGGGCCACCCCAGCGCGGGGCGCAGGCGCGTGGGCCCCCAGCTGCGCCCGCAGCGGCCGCAGAGGGGCTGCCCCGCAGGTCACTGTAACCGGCTTTGTTGCAGGTGGCAACGACGCACCCATCCAGGCCTCGGCTTTCCACGTCACCACGGTGAGCGGCCGCGTGGGACCCCGTGAGGAGGGCGCTGCCGCCCCGCAGCCGGCCCGCAGCCCCGCGCCCGGCCCGGCCCTGCCCTGCGAGCCCGTGCCGCCGGCGGGCGCCCTGGGCGTGCTGGCGCGGTCGGACCCGCGCGCCGAGCTCTTCGTGGCGAGCTTCGTGCTGTGGGCAGACACGGTGGAGATGGTGCGCGTGGCCGGCCACCCCGCCGTCTACGGGTCCGGCTGGCTGTACCCCGTCTACATCTGCAGCTACGTCTCCCTGCTGCGGATGGCGCTGGCGCCCCGGCACCCGCTCTGGAGCGCCCTGGCCGTGCTGCTGCAGGACGCGCCCTTCCTGCTGGTCAGGCTCGGCCTCATCGCCGCCCTGGGCCCCGTCACGCCCGTCCTGGGCCTGTGCAAGAACGTGCTGGTGACGCTCTCCTACGGCTACTTCAACTTCCTGACCCGGCTCCGCCTCTTCTCCACCTTCGAGACGTCTCCGTTCTAGAAGATTCCACAGCCAGCGCGTCCTGGGGGCCCCGTTTTATCTGGGCCCACGTTCTTACGTCACAAAAAAATTAGGAGGAAACCAGAGAGAAAGAGCCATTTAGAAAGTGACTCGTTTTTAAACAAATGGTTTTCCATTTTACAAATGGTGCTAAATTTAAGCCAAGTTTTCTTCTTCTAAGTTGGCTTTCTTGGATCTTTAGAAAATGTTAGTACTTAATTTTAGTTAAGGACGTATGCTGTGCTTTTTCTAAAAACGCCCTTTGGGAAAGCCCTTTTAAAAAAGGAGAACATGTGTTACCAGGAGGCCTGTCCAAGAATGTGATTTCTATCCTTTATGTACACTGAAGAGCATTATGTGAGTGAATGAATTTTAAGGAAATGAAAATGAAGTTATTAAATAACTTTTAGATTATACACTTTAACAATGTGAAATCCTAGTGCTAGGGTCTCCTCCGGCTATCTTCGTCATTGCACTGTGGAAGTGACGTTAAGGTAATGGACTGATTTCAGTGTGAAAGGCCACTCAGGTTAACGCTTTCCCGGTTTGGAGCTCAGCCGGCAGCTGGCACGGCGGGTCTAGCAGGTGCCTGGTGCTGTCTAATGAGGTCAAAGTCGGGCAGTAACACCTAGATAAGGTTTTATTTTTAGCAAGTCCTGAGTGGAAGTTGCAGCTTTCAAAGTGAGACTGTTTCACTTGTGGAATTTGATAGCCTCACAGAAATAATCCAGGACAAACTCCGTTTGAAAGAGGAAGCTACAATTGCAAGTGTAATAGCAAATGCTGCCCTTACGTGATCCTGAAGAAGGCGTGTCTCGATGTTCTAGAACACCTGGCCAGGTAGTCAGGTAGCTCACCTGGCCCAAGGCGGGGCCCTCTGATCCCACGCAGGCCTCCGCACGCCCCGTGGACTCTCAGGTGCTGGAAGGAGGGGTTGAGGCTGGGGCAGCTGCGACGGGCACGGCCAGGCCAGTCCATCCTGGTGACGTGGTGTCTGAAAATAAAACGTGAATGTGTGTGTAAGGTCCCCGCGTGGCCACCGACGACAAGGCAGAAGGGAGGGGAAATGGTCTGTGGGGCGTGGAGTTTGCGTGGCCAGCGGTGGGCCTGCTGGTGAGTAGATGGCCCCTGCCCCTCTTCACAGCAGGGAACACTTCCTTTGACCTGAAGCTCAAAGCTCAGCAGGCCGCGTGGACGCTGGGGTCCTCGGCGCCACAGCAACGGGCCCAGAAAGTAATGAAAAAGCCGCCGGGAACCCGCGCGGGTTATTTCCACAGGTCATTGACGCTCTGTGGTAAAGCAGATGCCCGCTGGGACGTCCTCAGGCATGACCGGGCTGAGCTCCTGCGGCTGGCCGGCAGACAGACAGACGGAGGCAGAGGCCAGAGGCTGGCACACGAGAGACCCCCAGTCAGGACTCAAGCACACCCCTGCGGGCCGGTCTGCGCTGCCCTGCGGAGGTGCGGCCGGCTGGGAGGACGCGCTCTGCAGCCACGCAGTGCACAGCCTGCGCACCTGCACGCCGGCTCCTGGCTCCTGTGCGCTTCAGCGGCTCTGCAGGTCCGTGTAAGGCGTGACAGCTTTGCAAAAGGCTTCACCTGTAGCATCACGTCTACCCTGAGGGTTATCCTCCTGGACGTTTCATTAATTGACTCACTCTACAGATTTGAGTACCTGTTATAGACCAGGTGTGGCTTTTATGAATAAGTAATTAGCAAAAAAAAGTATTGGTAAAACTGGCAAAATTACTCAAGAAATAGTTGTCTTAATTATATCGCAAATTGGTTTTATATAAATTTGAAGATTATATTTACAGGAGGAATACTTGCTGCAAAAATTTACATTTATACACGCACAAATCTTGATTTTCCAGGACATTCCTATTAAAAAAAACTCATAATTTTTCCTTCCATTGAAATTAGATTATTAATGATTTAAAGAATGCCCACTTTCTCTTCAAAATCTTTCTTAAAAAAAGATTTAGTTTACATGTTTAAAGAGTAGGTGCTCGCAAATATTTGAGTGAACAAGTATAATATTTGAGTGAACAAGTATAAAATTTGCTTCCCAATTGCTAAAGGTTATAGTCCACAGTGCACATCTGATATAGTTCTGAAAGCAAGCTCAGCATTTTTGTGTCTCGGTTTTTGTGTGTAAATTGTAGGTCATTTTCAGATTATAAAATGTTTTTAATCTTATTCTTAGAAATTTTCTTCAAATATTAAATTGCTTAAGTAACCTAATTAAACTACTTTTCACAAGTCCTTCAAATAACCTATACATACTGTAGATTACAATAAATCTACATTTGCTATCTAAAGATGATTGAGAGTAAAGCCAGATTTTAGATCAATTATCCAATACTAAGAAATCTGATTTTTACAATGTAATTTTTTCCCTACTAAATGGCAAATGCACTACTGGTGTTTTGATATATTTTGGTAAGGATTGGAAAAACGTGAAGAATAACATAAAAGGTAGTGTTCAGACACCATTAGATAAGTAGTGTGAAAGATCTGTACAAAACAGACATAAAAAGTGGGAGTGGGGCATACACACCCTCTTCGGAAAGTGCTCTGAGGAGAAGGTCATTGTCAGTTCCTTCCCTTACATTTACACCTCAGAGGAGCCTTGCTGTCATACTGCTTTCATCTTTTAAAATTTTACCTATTTGCATCATTAGATCTTCTCTTTTCCTTCTGGGTAGGAATTATCAATGCCATTTGAACAAATTGGCCCCGTAAAAGATAGATGTACCTAAGAAAACAAACCAGCTTCTGGTCAATCACCAGTTTTAGCTACGAGAAATATTAGCGATTACCAAAGAAGTTGTTGAGCCAATTTTCTTGGAACTATTTCAGAGCAAAGCAGACAAAGTTCTCTGGAGCTGTGTGGGTGTGAGGTGGGTGAGTTTTGAGAAAGAAAAAGTACAGAAGGAAACGAGGCAGTTCAGGAATTTAGTCTGGCCAATTAAAAAAAAAAGAGGATCTCCTTTATTTTGTAGAAATGCTTGTTTAACTTCAAGAAGCAATTGTTAAGAACAACCATCACCCATAGCAACTAACCAAAACCAGAACCAAAGCTCAGTGCGCAGGTCTGAGGAAGGTGGTGAGAGCTGTTGGTTTTTCTTTCTTCTCTCTTTTCTTCCACTTGCCTAGCCTGGTAAATCTGGGGCTCATGGTGTTAAGGTCTCAGGGTCCCACCTTTTGGGGACAGATGGCTACACTTTGTTTAAAAGCCGCCGATGGCACCGCTGGTCCTGATGCCCATTTGCCATATTTGTGCAACTTTAAAAAACCTTAGATGTGGGAGGAGAGATGATTCTACTTTATTTACTTCTGAAATTGATATAAATCCAAATTAGGCAGGACTTTTTGAAATGTATGTAATTTATTTATATTTAAAAGCCTAGATAGCTGCAATATGATTTCATAAGTCAGAGAAAAAACATTTTAGAAAAAGACTTTTTTTTTCATGTGTTCTATTTTGTAACTGACTATTCTTTGTCAGTCAAGCATTCCTGGAAGAGAAACATGTGCCCACCCTCCTACATTTTCACCATCTTTTTCCCTCTTGTAGAATAATCTTAAATTTATAATGTAAAAATCAGTAAAAGAAATAAATCACATATTTTCTTAGGAGATGAAGTTTATAATTTTTAAAAAATTTTATTTTTCTCCCCTTCCCCCCACCCCGCCTCAGTTTTCTGTTCTCTGTGTCTATTTGCTGCGTCTTCTTTGTCCGCTTCTGTTGTCAGCAGCACGGGAATCTGTGTTTCTTTTTTTTGTTGCGTCATCTTGTGTCAGCTCTCCCTGTGGGCGGTGCCACTCTTGGGCAGGCTGCACTTTCTTTCGCACTGGGCAGCTCTCCTTACGGGGTGCACTCCTTGCGCATGGGGCTCCCCTACGCGGGGGACACCCCTGCGTGGCATGGCACTCCCTGCGCGCATCAGCACTGCACATGGGCCAGCTCCACACGGGTCAAGGGGGGCTGGGGTTTGAACCGCGGACCTCCCATGTGGTAGACGGACGCCCTAACCACTGGGCCCAGTCCGCTTCCCTGAAGTTTATAGTTTTATCACAAAAATGGCCACTCTTGCGGCTTTCTGCTTGAAGAGAAAATATTCATTCAAATTAGAAAAAAATCATGTTCCCAGCAGCTTCTTTTTGAATCAGTGACATTTCCCACGTGCGGCTGAGAGCCGGCTGGCTGATGGTCAGGATCGACTTCACAGTGTTCCTAATTCTGTTTTCACTTCCAAAATAGGGGTTGGGGGTGTTGTGATTAGTGTCACGAAATACCTCTTAACATGGTGGTTTTCTTTTAAAGACGGGAGCTTGTCACGAAATGAGCCCCCCCCCCGCCCCCCGCCCGGCTGCGCCCCTCCAGCTCCTCCTTCCTGGGAGGGTCCCGCGCAGCCTGGGGGCGGCAGGGTGGGCTGGGCTGCCGGGCGGGAGGCACAGCGCCTGCTCTCACTGCCCCAGAGAGGCGCAAAGCTGCGCCGGGACAGGTTCTCTTGAAGCTTTCCAGGAAAAAGAGGCGCGTCCCCAGCACGGCCCAAGGAGCGGAGCTCGCCCGGCGTCCCCGCGCCCGGCCACCCGCCGGGGCCTCTGCGGCGGGGGGTGGGCGGCTGCCGGCCCCCCCCTGCTCCCTGCCCCTCGCCCAGCCCTCCCGCGGACGGCCTTCTCCCTTCCTCTCTGCCCTTCGCAGAAGTCAGCTTACGAAGCAAAGTTGTAACTTTGAATTCCTGTTTTCCAAACTCCCTCATGTGACAGGATATCTCCTTATTGGAGGTTTTCCCTAAACCGGGGAGCCCTTTTAAAACCCGCGCTTCCTGCCACCCTGCAGCAGGGAGGCCTGGCCGGGCTGGAGGAGGTGGCGGCACCCTCGTGTCCCCTGCTGTGCCCGCGCCCCCGACCCCGCCAGCCGAGGCCATGCCGCCGAGCCTGCTGCTGGCGCTGCTGGCCCTGGTGCCTGGGGTCGCCCCGCTGCTGGGTAAGTGGGATGCCCCCCCCAACCCCCCGGCTCCCTGGCTGGCCTCTCCCGGCACGCAGCACCTGCCGGGGGCTGCAGCGGGGGTTCCTTGGCCAGGAGCGGGCAGCGGGGGTCTCTCCCTCCACGCCGCGCTCCCTGCGCCCCGCACGCCTCCCGTCGTGGCTTCCAGGCTGGGATTTCCTTTGCTCTGCGCCCGGGGTCCCCCGCTGCAGCCACGGTAGGTCCACCCCTCCTGGTGGGGGCAGGCCCCGGGCTCTGGGAGTTTCTGGGGACCCTGGGGAGCCTCTCCTGCTGCAGGATGCACGGCCCCCCTCTGCTTGAGATGACCCGGGAGGGGTCCCCACCCTGCCCGGTCCCTGAGCCCCCTTCATCTCTAGCAAACATGCAGACGCACTGCGGGGTCCAGGCCCTGCCCCGGGGGGCGGCCGAGACCCTCCAGCCCCCCAGCCCCCGAGGCGGGGGTGCTGCCCTGCAGGCTCGGGCTTGCTCTGCTTCCCTCGAGGTGGCGGGCAGGGCACGACCGCCTGGGCTGTGCGGTACACGGGGTGGGGGCGCGGCTGCCGGTGTGGGGGCCGGTGTGGCCAGCGCGGGGCCTCCTGCTTGCCCCACAGGACTGTAGGCAGGAGATGGAGAAGTTCCCCAAGAGGCAGCCGAGGGTGCTTCCCCTTAGTCAGCCCCAGAGCGCGGCCTCCTCCCGCTGCCGGCGGCCTCCCCCCCCACCGCCGTCAGGAAGGTGGAGCTGCAGAGCCGGCTGCAGGCTGGACACACTGGGTCCGGCCCCAATGTTAACGCCAGAACCAGGGAGCTTCTGGGGATTCGAGCCGTCTGGGGCAGCACAGGCCGCTGAGGGGCAGTGAGTCACCCGAGGTGTCCAAGCAGAAGGGACGCACAAGGCAGGGGCGGCGGGCGAGGGCTGCACTCCACGACCCTGCGCAGTGCCGCGGACGCACGACGCTGGCCACCGGGCAGGCCGCACATTCAACATCCGAGCAGCCGCATTAAAAAAAGAAACATGCGAAATGGGCTTTATTAATATATTTCATTTAACCCAGTATATCCAGAGTAGTGTCCTCCCAACACCTAGTCAACAGAAAATTCCTTGGGGTACTTTGACATTCATTTTGTTAAATGAAATCTTCGAAATGCGCAGTTGACGCTTCCGGCACGTCTGAATTCGGCCTCGTGCATTTCAGCGTCCGGCAGCCGCACGCGTCTGGTGGCTCCCACGCTGGGTGGCACAGACAGGGCCCCTTGTTTACTTTAGGTGGGTTTTTAATGCTCTGGAGCCAAAAGGGTTTCTCTGTTTGCTTAGGAGTTTTCCTCCAGGTGGAGGCAGCCTCTGACCCCTCCTCAGGGGCTCGAATGCTGGGAGGGGGGGCAGGTGGTGGAGGACCGAAAACAAGTTCAGGGCGCGCGTGGCCTTCCTGGACTCTCCCTTTCCCCGGGGCCTGTGACCCGGGCTCCTCTCCTGGACCCTGCACAGGGGCAGCGGCGTCTGCAGGGACATGGCCCAGCGCTGCCTCCTCTGCGCTGCCCCCCCCCCCCCCCCGCTGTGCCAGGGCCTCCCTCCCCTTCCTCGCGTCTCCCTCCATTGGCTCCAGAGCGTCCTTGGGTGACGCAGGAGGGCGGAGTGTCCCCTCGGGGCGCAGGAGCCGCAGTGGCCCTGCCCTCCCCTCCTGGCCCCCGCCTGCCCTTGGGGCAGAGCCAGGCGGCCGCTCACGGCTGGGCCTGGGACCCCGCCGGGCCTGTGGGGAGGGTCTGGCTCTCAGCCTCTGAGCTTTGAGGGCTGCTCTCAGGGGACACAAAAGCCGACGCGGGACCTCAGAGGTGCAGGAGACGCTGGCGCGGCCCGGCGGGGCGGGCACCGCCAGGGCAGCCGGGCTGGAGGGGAGAGGTGGGGACGCAGGGGGTCCCGGGAGGGCGGAGCGAGGTGGTCTGCCCCGAGGGGCGGCGCGCGGGGCCCACTGGGCACGGCTTGCGCTGAGCTGCTCACTCCGGCTGGCCCCTCTGGTGGACAAGCCGCTCCGGCGCCTGGTGTGGCTGGGGTGCACCTGGGGGGCTGCTCTGCTCCCTGGGGGCCTTGCAGGCTGGCAGCCCCCTGGAAGGGCCTCTCAGAAAGGGCCCTCCCCGGTGGCGTGGCGCTCGTCACCTGTCTGTCCCTCCTGACCTGTGCCGTGTTCTGTCCTGAGAAGTCCTGTCTTAAGGCTCGGAGGCTGGTGCTTTGGGGTGCAGTGGGGTGCAGTTGTGGGCGTTGGCTGTGTACACCCGGCATGTGGAGAGGCATCGAGGGCTCGTGGGGTGCAGGGCGCTCAGGCAGCCAGCTGCGGGGGCCGTGCCTGTTTGAATCCACCGCCGGGCTGGGCCGTCACCGCACCTGCTCCAACCTCAAGGCCGGGGCCAGGCTGGCACCCCACCTGTGAGGGGGGCGGCGTGCCCAGGGCCAGGGCGGCTGCCTCCATCTGCTGCCACCCGCTTCCGGCCTCCTCCTCGGGCTCCAGGTCCTTCTGCTTTCTGGTTCCAGTTTTGAGGCACTTTGACCCCACACCCTCAAGTATAAGGGTTTCGCCGGGAGTGTGTCCCTAGAGCACTGGCGTTTCAGCGCTTTCCTTCTAATTGTCGAACAAAGGGCTTTGTTGCCAGAGGCAGGAGATTTGAGCTTCAGGAAGAGGAGAATTTTTTGTGAACAGGCCCCAAAAGATCGCTGGAGGCCGGACAAGTGGGAGGGGGCTGCCCAATGCAGTTCCCTGAAACCCCTTTGCCTGGACGGGTGGGCTGGGCAGGGGTCCCCCTCCTGTCCCCGTACGTCTCTGTCCTCCTGCTGTGCAATAGCTGCTGTCCCCCCAAGTCCCTTCTTGGCCAGGAATCTGCTTCTGTCCCCACACCCCCCAGACTGTGGCATCATCAGGGTAAAAGTTCTCTTCCAGGGAAAAGAAGGGGTTGGCCCTCTCTTTGGTCTAAGTGGCCACCTTTATTAAATGACTTCTTCTCACCAGGACAACCCCCTTGCCATTCTGTCCTCTTTGATTTGTTTAGACCAAAGTGCGCCCCCCGCCTGGAGCCTGGGGTCTCGCGGCCACTCGGGTCACGTGGGAAGAGAAGCAGGCCTGGTGGGCCGTCCCGGTCTCCGCCACCTGGCAGCGCACCTGCTTTGTTCTCGGGAATTTGGGCTTGCGTGGAGCCTTCTTGCTTTAGATGGAGTGGTGTACTCCCTTCAAGGAGCAAGTTTCCACAGCTCTTTCCTTTTCAGTCTTAACTCTCATAAAATTTCCTTACCGTATTTCTACTTTTCTTTGTTTCTAGTCCATATTTTTTCCTTTATGTGAATGTCTTATTTTAGATACTAGACTTAAGATATTTAGATAAATAACTTATTTAGCAGAACCAAGCTATGCCTGCTTTCCTATAACCCAGAAGGGGCTGCACGCAGGATGTTGCCGACCTCGGCAAGACAGCGTGGCTTGGTTATGTGCTGTATCTGTGCCTGCTGGGGTCTGGGCTTCACTTACGGGGGGAAAAGTCACTGCTGGGTCACCGTGGCCTCTCGAGAATCAGAAGTGCACAGCTCCAGTTTGGGACAAAGCCCCTTGCCTTGCAAAGGTTGCAGGGACCCAGGCGTCCTTCAGCTCTCACTGCCTGTGGTCTGGACTTGGAGACCGAGCTGAGGGACGAGGGAGAGCAGGGAGGGCGCGGGGGCTGTGGCCGTGCACCTGCTGGGCCACCTGGAACGGCAGGGCCATCTTGCTTCTTGGCCACTGTCAGTACTGTTGAGTGAAGGGACGACATGGTTAGGTGGGTCCACAGAGGAGGCCAGGAGAAAGTAGGTGGAACAGGAGTGGGGGAGAGGGAGGCAAGGGGCAGGTGCTCTTTGGAAAAGAATAGGAACTGAAATAAAAAGAAGTCATTCTCAGATTTCCCATTAGATGAAGGCAAGGTCTAATTCCACTGACCGCTCCCAACAACCCGGGAGGTGAGTTGGCTTGTATTACTACCTCTTTTACGAGGTGAGAAAATGGAGGCCCAGAAGAGTAAGTGGCTTGCGAAGTCAGCTGGACTGGAGCTGCCTCTAGACACAATTTACCACCTGAGCATGAGGATTAGGAAAGATGTAAATGTGTCTCAAAAGAACAATGGGTCAAAAGTAGGATTTAGTTCCCATTATTTGTATTATTATGATGCTTTTTAAGACTTTTCCCCTTCCAGAAGGGAGGGGGTGAACATTTGCCGAGGGTTTCCTATGCGCAAATCGGCAGGCTGGTGCTTTACACCAGTGGCTTCCCTTGGAACTTCATGGCAAATGCTCCTGGAGAGCTTTCTTATCTCCACTTTACAGATAAGGAACCTGAGGGTAGAGTGCCTCATTTGACCAGGTCAGCAGGAAGTGGGCTTGGGTCTTGAGCCTGCCAGCCCTGGAGAGCATGCTGCTCTCCTCCCCACCTTCTAGAGACTCCACGGTTGTCATGGCCTCTGCCCTCTGTCCCTCTGTCTGAGCTGCTGTCAACTTCACCCTCTTCTAAACCATTCCCCTCGGCTCATACTGGTGTTCTCATCCTGAGGAAAATCATCACTGGCGCTGCCCCCAGGGGCCAGGGGGGAGGACACCCAGGGGGCAGGGGGAGGGCACCCAGGGGGCAGGGAGGAGGGCACCCAGGGGGCACGGGGAGGGGACCCAGGGGGCAGAGGGGAGGATCCAGGGCCAGAGGTGATGGGACCCAGGGGGCAGTGATGGATCCAGGGGGCAGGGAGGGTGACTCAGGGAAGGGAGGTTACCCAGGGTTTCCAAGTTCTCTGCTTCTTTAAAACAAGGATCGCCTTCCTTCCAGTCATCATTTCTATCTAAGTCCTCATCAGAAGTAACTTCAGGGTCCATACTTTTACCAAGTCTCTTCAAAGCAATCTAAGCCTTTTCTACCAAGCACCTTACAATTCCTCCAAAAAACACCCCTTACCCATTTATAAAGCTGTTCTCAGGTTTTTGGTATATGCAAGAAGCAGCACCCCACTTCTGGTACCAGTTTCTGTTTTAGTTTGCAAAAGCAACCAATGCAAAAATACCAGAAATGATTTGGCTTTTATAATGGGAAATTTTAGGGTAAAAGCTTACAGTTTCAAGGCTGTGAAAATGTCCTAATCAAGGCATCAGCAGAGATGCCTTCTTACCAAAGATGGGCTTATGCTCAGATCCTAGAGTCCTCTCTCTCACATGGCAGGGTCAAAATGGCAACTGAATTTCTCTGTCTCTTCTTTTTCTCTTTGTCCCAGTTTATATAAGACCCAGGAAGAGGGCAGTGACCCAGTGTATTAGTCAGCCAATGTATTAGTCAGTTGCTGATGCAAAATACCAGGAATTGGTTGTTTTTTATAAAGGGCATTTACTTGGGGTAGGAGCTTACAGTTACCAGGCCATAAAGTATAAGTTATCCCTCAGCAAAGTCTATTTTCACGTGTTGGAGCAAGATGGCTGCGATGTCTGTGAGGGTTCAGGCTTCCTGGGTTCCTCCCTTCCTGGGGCTCCAGCTTAAGGCTTCAGCATCAAACTCCAACAGCAAAACTCTAACATCAAAAATCCTTAACTCTGTCCTTTGCCATGCTTTCTATCTGTGAGTCCCCATTCACCAAAAGGGAGGGACTCAATGCCCTACTGGCACGAGGGCACCTAATTACTTAATCAGGTAAACCTATGAATCCAGTGTAATCTCCTATGCCAAGAGGAAAAGATCAGTTTACAAACATAATCCAGTATTTCTTTTGGAATTCATCAATAGTATCAAACTGCTACACCCAACCTAGGCCATGCCTCACTGATGTAGCCCCACCAAGAGCCTAAAGCTATCTACTAGAAAGTGGTCTAATCAAAAGGTCCAAGCCACACTGCATTTAAGGCACAGGAATTGTTAGCTTAAGAACATAATTTTCTGGGTTCCACAAAAGACAAACCAGGACACCATTTCTTTAGCTTTGTACTGTTTCTAGTACAGTAACATAATTAGCACAGGCAAGATAAGATGCTAATAAATGCACAAAATTTGCATTGTTTATGGTAGCAAAAAATGCTACAGCCTGTCTTCCGTCATGGTCTTGGAAGTCACTTTCGGAGGAGGAAGTAGGATATTTTTAAACCAGAGACATTTGCACATGACAATATAAAAGTGAAATGACCTGTTGACAACCGAGGGAGAAGAATGCTTTACAGATGTATCACCATAAAGTGATAATTTTACACTTCCTCGTATTGTCTGGCAAAGGCAATATCAGATCTACCCAGCTTCCTAATGTGTTAGAAGCCAAAAGATAAACAGAGCAAACAAGAATAGGCACGTTTGTATTGAAATAGTAGCTTTTCATTTCCACACATACTCCTTTCATAAGTATAAATGTTCATAAATGGCCTTTCAGTAAAAATAAGCTATTAGGGGAAAAACTAAAATTGAAGAGACCCTAAATCATTAATCAATTATTAAGTGAAATGCTTTATTTTGGCCAGTAATCATTATGCTTCATATTTGATAAATACTTCTATTTATTCAGCAAGCATTTGGTGAGAGACCATAGCGCTCCAGAAGAGAGAGGGCTGTGGCGGAAGGTGATGTCCTCTTCTATGGCGTCCACATTCCAGCAGGGGGGACAGACACAAGGAAGCATGCGAGAAAGGACTCAGTTAAGAGGTGGTGGGCGCCCCGTGGGAATAGAGGAGCATGCCCGGCCCGGACGGTCCCTCAGGACGTGGCCTCGTGCTGAGCGCTGAGGGAGCGTCTGGGGAGGGAGGGCTCAGTGGAAGCTTCTGGGTGGAAATGAGTGCGGCTGGACAGACGGCAGCCACGCCCTCAGAAGTGGCAAGGTGGGTGCGGGGAGGGGCGGCCAGAGGCCAGGGTATCTGTGAGCTGGGAGGGGGTGTTGGGGCTGGGTGGCAGCCTGGAGGGTGTCCAGGGCACTGGCATTGCCTAATTACAGCTTTGAAAGATCCGTGGGATCTCCCCGAGGGGAATGGGCTGTAGGGTGAGGGGGACGATCCCAGGGCCGGCCACAGTGGGCTGGCCACGGCGGTCCCAGGGTGGGCTACGGTGATCAGGCCGCAGCTGTCCCAGGGCAGGCTTCAGTGGTCCCAGGCAGGCCACAGCAGTCGGGCCCAGCCATTGCGCCACGGCAGTCGCAGGGCAGGCCACGGCGGTCAGGCCATGGCAGACACAGGGCAGGCGTCAGCGGTCCCAGGGTGGGCCATGGCCCCTGGATTGAGGACGGTGGCCGAGAAAGGGAGAGGAGAGGAGGGTCAGGCATGTCTTTGGGCGCTGCCAGTCGACCCTGCTCTTGTCCAGCATGTGAGGAAAGCAGGATCCCAGGGTGGCTCCTGGTCTGGACTTAGGGATCCAGGTGGATGTGGCAGGATGTATGAGAGAGGGCTGCGTGAGAGTAAGACAGAGCCTCGGACGGGAGGGAGGCCCAGAGAGTAAAGTCAGTGAGTGTGCAGAGCTCTGAAGGAGGGACACTGCACACCTAACCCCACCTGGGGTGCCTGACCCCACCTGGGGCGCCTGACTCCATCTGAGGGCCACCTGACCCCACCTGGGCTGCCTGACCCCACCTGGGCCACCTGACCTCACCTGGGGCTTCTGACCCCACCTACGGGCCACCTGACCCCACCTGGGGCGCCTGACTTCACCTGGGCCGCCTGACCTCACCTGGGGCACCTGACCCCACCTGGGCTGTCTGACCTCACCTGGGGCACCTGACCCCACCTGGGGACTGCCTGACCTCACCTGGGGGCTGCTGGGTGGCTGTGGGGCCGACAGTGGTCCCTGAGGCGACCGAGCACAGCAAGTGAAGAGCCTGAGGTACGCCCAGGTGAGTGGAGTCGCTCTCCATGTCGAGGGCAGCACAGCTGAGTGTACAGGACAACACAGGGAGGCACGGCAGGCTCCTGAGTCCACGCCTCGTGGATTAGAGGGCCACGCCTCACGTTTGCGTGTAAATCATTGTAGTGACTTTTTAAAGCCACTTTTGTTTCCCTCTTCCGTGTTTCGTCGTGAGCAGAGTGCCTTGCTCAGAGGTGGGTTGTATCACCGCTGGGGAGCTGTGGGGTTTGCCACGTGCGGCTGTGGGTAGGACCCCGGGGGCCGGGGCTGGGGGCGGGCAGGCGAGTGGGGGGCCCCTGTCTGGGTGGAAGCCCCGGGCAGGGCCGAGGCGGGTGGGGCAGGAGAGCGGGTGGGCAGAGGCTCACGGGCCACGGGGTGGCCGGGGGGCGGGCGGCAGGTGCACGGCTGACCCTCGGGGAGGCCGGCGGGCAGTGCGTGCGGCAGGGGCGCTGGCCCCGGGCCCCAGGTGAGTCCACGGGGAGCCAGGAGCTCCTCGACTCTCGGCCGCCGGCCTCCCTGCAGGCCCTCTGGAAAGGACCACGTGGCTGGAGGGAATCTGGCCCACGCTCTCAAGTGTGCGTCTCCTGGAAGCCACGAAGCAGCCGGGCCGGCCCTCCATGGTCTAGTCTTACAAATAAGAGGGAGGAAGGGGAGAGCTTTCCGCGAACTCAACTTTGACTTAAGGGAAAATAAGTGCTTACCAAGTCCTTTTTTTTGGTTTGTTTTTCAGCAACAGGAAGTCAGGCTAGAAGCTATGGCCACGAGTGTAAGTGCCCTTGTGCCAGTTTACTGAGATCGCGTAAATGGAGACGTAAAAACACTATGCTTTTAAAGAGGCGATTCTCAGAAACATTACCTCAAGTGATAGAGAAACTTACCTTTATTTAACTGTTATTGCAAACTTCACAAATTATTTAATTTCCAATGCTTTTTTGTATCTTTTTATAATAAAATGGTTATATTGAGTATGGCAAGGAAATGAAAGCTGAGATTCAATACCAGACACCTACTTACCTCTGGGTGCTACATCTCTGAGTTTCCTATTGTTGGAAAGGGGAAAAAAACCAAACCACAAACTTGGAATAAATTGTCTAGTCGCTCAGACTCAGGCTACCAGGAAAGCATAGTTTGAAAATTTGCAGAACCTAAAATGAAGATGTAATCATGTAAAACAAAATTTTAAAAAATTACAAAAACCCCCAACTCTAGTGCTGTGGTTAGAAGACCGATACGTCGATCTCGTCCATCTCCACTGAGGGCAGGCCGTCAGATTTCAGAGTCCTCTTCCGGGCGGTTCCTGCTTCTGGTTTCAGGCCTGTCGCTCCTGCGTCTTGCGCAGGTCGCGCGGATCACCTCGTCTTTCCTCCCTCTCGAGTGCCTCCCTGCGGTTTGTGTGCCTGGAGCCGGGCCTTTCTCGAGGCTTCGTGCCATCAGGGGGGCCGTGGCCCGCAGCCGCCATCCCCAGGGCAGCGGCCCTCAGTCCGGCTGTCCCCGGCTCGGTGAGGAGCCCAGGGCGCCTGCCGCACCCCCTTTCCCTCTCTTTGGGGACCGCAGGCCTGAGGCGCCGACCTCGCACGGGCGCCCCGAGCGTGCTCTTTCTTGTCCGTTTGTGCAGACGCGCGGCAGTTTTTGATGTACAACGACGACCACAAGCGCTGCGTGGAAGCGGTTGGCCCCACGGCCGTGCAGACGGCGGCCTGCGACCGGGACAGCGAGGCGCAGCGGTTCCGGTGGGTGTCGCCGACCCAGATCATGAGCGTCGCCTTCAAGCTGTGCCTGGGGGTGCCGTCCAAAACCGACTGGGTGCCCGTCACGCTGTACGCCTGCGACGCGAAGAGCGAGCTGCAGCGGTGGGAGTGCAGGAACGACACGCTCCTGGGGCTCAAGGGCGAAGACCTCTTCTTCAACTACGGCAACAGGCAGGAGAAGAACGTCATGCTCTACAAGGGCGCCGGCCTGTGGAGCAGGTGGAAGGTCTTCGGCTCCTCCAGCGACCTGTGCTCCCGCGGCTACGAAGGTAAGCAGGCCGGCTCCGCGGGGCGCCCCCTCCCCCTCGGCTGGGCCCCTGCTCGGGAACTCGGGTGCTTCCGTCTGCGCTGGGTGCGTGGACGGCCGCCTTCCCAGCACCGTGGGACAGGAGAGGGATAAACGCAGGGCAAGTCCTGAGGGAAACGCGGTTTGTGGTCCAGGGGAGTGGCTTCCTCTGAGCTTCTCTGAGATATCCGTATAGATGTATAGATATATTTAAACCGTTACAAGTTTTAGAAATTAATTTTCACTGTAGTCTCTGACCCAAAGCCTCCCATATGACATTATAAGAGTATAGTGATAATTAGCTTAATAATACTACAATATAGAGTAATATAATAGTAACTTAAATAAACTTAACCAAATACTTTTCTTCCTTTGGATTAAGTTATCCTTGCAGAAAGGACCCATGGAACAATATTCTTTACCAATTCCAGTTGTGAAATCTTGGTGATCACTTTGGGTTCCTAAGTGTTTGATTTATTTTGTCCACTTATGGGTATTTAGAGAGTATAATAGTCAGAAGATTGGAAAAGCTGAGGAACTGGCTTGTAAGCTCACAGGGGACGTGCTCGCTGGCTGTCTTAGAAAGCTGTAGCTCCATTGGCTGGAAACCATTACTTTATATGTAGTTGATTCTTTGGGCCCTTTGAAGCTTAAATAAAATGAGAGTATTTAACCTTCTCTTATCTTGGCCAAATTTCATTCTCTGGTGACTACACAGAGAAGAAGTTAAAAAAAAAAAGAGCGAGAACTTGGAGTTCTTGCGGCGCCGGTGTCCTTGGCCGAGGACGTCCGACCATCTCTGTGCCCGGGAACTGGATACTTGGTCCGTGTGAGTGTTATCTAGAGCGAACTCGAGGCCGCAGAAGACACTGCCTTTTGGAACAAGAGATTACACGCTTCCAAAGTTCCGATGTTGCCGGGACAGCTAAAATTAGTTGAACTTAGTTTATCACGGCGAAGACACGGCCTGCGAGCTGAGTCCTCTGGGGGGCAGTAACTGGTTTCCCTTCGTCTGAGGAGGTGGAGTAGGGGTTGAGGGTGGCGGGGCGAGGGTTCCCCAAGGCACTGCCTGGAAATGCAGAGGGTTTCGATGAGCCGGAGGCCGCCTTCCAGCAAGGCCAGAGAACGTGTCGGGGCGGGCAGGAGAGAACCCGCGGCAGAGCGTGTGCTCCAGCCACGGCCGGCGCTCAGGCGGGGAGCTCAGGGCCAGGAGGCTGCTCTGCAGGCATGGACTAGTTTTATTTTAGGGTACAGCACTCCACGTCTCAACTGGGCGTAGGATTTAGGGTGGTGGGTCTCAGACTCCTCCTGGGTGAGAACCCCCAGACAGCAGGTCGCCATGCAGACACCCTCCAGGGTCTGAGAGACCCCAGCTGTCCCCCAGAGGTTCTGAGAGACCCTGACTGCCCCCCAGGTTCTGAGGGACCCCGGCTGCCCCCCAGGGGCTGAGGGACCCTGGCTGTCCCCCAGGTTCTGAGGGATCATGGGAAGGGCAGGTGCGTACCCCACGACCTCTCTGAGACTGGGGGGCTGCACCCTGCCTCCCCCAGCTGCCCCCCGGGGCTGTGGATGGCCCTGTGGGGTGGTCCAGCTGCTGTAAGTGGCCTTGGAATCCATTAACCCGAGCCACGATGGACCTGAAGGCCACGCAGCCTCTTCCTTCTAAGGAAACGTGGGGCCAAGGCGGCCAGTGACAGGGAGGACTTCCGACGCAGGAGGGCTGTTGGGGAGAGGAGCAAGCTGACCAGTAGGGCACCCGTCAGGCAGGGCTCTGGGTGGTCTCAGTGCTGCTGGGTGCAGGGGCTGTGCCGCTGCTAGACCACGGCTGCTAGACCACGGCTGCTAGGCCACGGCTGCTAGACCACGGCGGCTAGGCCACGGCTGCTAGACCACGGCTGCTAGGCCACGGCAGCTAGGCCACGGCTGCTAGACCACGGCGGCTAGGCCATGGCTGCTAGACCACGGCTGCTAGACCACGGCGGCTAGGCCATGGCAGCTAGGCCACGGCTGGAGGCAAGGCAGGGGGCGGTACGACGGTTTCCGACCCAGCTGGTTGCTGTCACGAGCAGTGGGAGACAGGCCTGCGGCTGAGGGGAACAGGCGCAAGAATAGCCTTTTCGAGTGCTCAGAGCTGGCTGGCTGGCGAAAGCCACGCTGTAGCTTTGTGGAACTTAAATGTAAATCCAGCTTTCACAGCGCGACGGGTAAGTCAAGGCAAAGGGCTGGGGTGAGAAAGCACGCCTGCCGCTCTCGCGTGTGTGGGGCTCTGGGCTGTGTGCTGCGTGAACTTCGTGTTATTTAAACGACTGAAGGCCTTTTCAAGACATTTTAGGTCCTAGGATCTGTGGAGCTTACCCTGGAGGACCAGCTCTGGCAAGGGGCCAAATACTTGGGTATCGAGGTCCCCGAGGGGTCCCTAGAGAACAGCAGAGCAGGGCCAGCTGTGGCTCTGCTGCCAGGCAGAGGCGCTCCCAGCGCTGCCTGAAGCCACAGCGTAACCGGCCGGGGCCTTTCCCAGGCTCGGCTTTCCCTCTGCGGGAGCCGGAGCTTCCCGTTTTGGTCCTTGATCAGCCCCACCTGAGTTCAGTTTTTAAAAAGAGAAATGCTGATGCTAGACGCATGCAGAGGCTTAAGCGGCCTCTTTCTGTGAGATGGCTTGGAGCTGCACCCAAAGCCTGCCCTTCTGGGGGGCTTGGCGGCGGCTGGAGGGAATTTGGGCTGCACGGAGCCAAGGTTTTGCCCATCTGGGGGTCCGATCGTGGCGTGATTTGAACCTGGAGGAAGGGGAGCCGGGCCGGTCCTGCTGTGGAGGAAGCGCAGAAGCCTAGCTGCTTTCCCTGCAGCTTTTCCTTCTGGTGCAGGAGGCTGTGGAAATGTGGAGTTGCCGCGGGGTGCTGTGTGCGCCCGCCGGGCCTGGGTCCCCAGCGGGCGGGGGAGGCGGCGGAGGGGGGACGTCAGGGAGGGCGGGGGCCTGGGGGGTCGGGGAACAGGGTCCTCGGGAAGGTGGCCCAGGGCCCTCAGCGCGGCCGTCCGTCCCTGCAGCCATGTACACGCTCCTGGGCAACGCCAACGGGGCCACCTGCGCCTTCCCCTTCAAGTTCGAGGGCAAGTGGTACGCGGACTGCACCAGCGCCGGGCGCTCAGACGGCTGGCTGTGGTGCGGCACGACCGCCGACTACGACGCCGACAAGCTCTTCGGCTTCTGTCCCCTGAAATGTGAGTACGTGCCCGCGGGGACGCGCGGCGGGCAGCCGGGCCGAGCCAGAACGGGGCCCCGGGGCTGGCAGGTGCACCTGCCACGTGTCGTACCCACGGGGAGGGGGCGCCGCGTGGGCTGCGGGGAGGGCAGTGGCGACCCCAGCCTGGGCGTTTTGGGGGCGTTGAGAATCGACCCGGGGGGTGCCAACCAGAGCAGACCACACCCCCAGATCTCACATCCGATTCAAAGGGCCCCGTATCCTCCCCAAGTCCCATTCTCCTGCCCGTTCTTTGCCAAGGCGCTGGGGGCAAGCTCTACCGTCTAAGGTGCGGTGTGTACCCACGCCCAGAGCAGGCCACCGCGCGCCCCCGCCTGGGCCATGGCAAACAGCCACGGCTCCCAGGGGCGTGGAGCCCGGAAGAGACGGAGGGAGGTGTTCTGCCTCTGCACTGTCACGCTTCCCGCCCCCAGTGTCCCCCGAAACCTCTCACCCCCAAGCCCTGATGTGAGTCAGGATGGAGCGGCGCCCCGTCTGCTCTTTCCGGGACCTTCTGGCCCCGGCTCCTCAGAGGGGGCCGTCCCGGGTGTCGCAGAGCCTCTGAGTGGGCGGCTCCCGCCTGGACGCCCTGGGCCCAGCTGCGGCTCCCGTTGTCCGAGGCTCCAATCGTCCGGGCCACGAGAGTCACAGAAGCTAGCGTCGGGCTTCTAGCTGCTCTCTGGGCCCAGCGCGCCGGCATAACTCTCACGCTCCGTTCGGGTGAACGCCCCCCAAATTCACCGGCCTCAGACCCTGCTCTGGGGTCTCGGGCCCACCCCCCCTAGTGGCCGTCGGAGGCTCGAGGCCTCTGAAGGTGGGTGGGTGTCTGCAGGCCATGAGGGGTGTCGTTTTGTCTGAAGAAATGGGGCTCTTCTCCTGAGCTCAGACAGCGGTGATGTCTCCGCGTCAGGCCTGGCCTTTGCCCGGCCCTGCTCTAGGAGTGGGGCCTGCTCCACTGTTAGCCGGGAGTTCACTCAGGACGAGAACTCCGTGGGCCGGCAGCAGCAGCTTGCTCTAAGTGGAGCTGACCAAGCAGCTGTCGGAGGGATGGGCTGTGGAGGGAGAGTGGCGAGTCACCAACCACAAAGGAACTCAGCCCCGTGGGTGCACGTTTGTTGGGGGGTGTCCCGAGCATGCTCCCGGGGTCTCCTTTTAATTTTGTTACCTCTAATGTATGTCTTCAGAACCAAACTATATATATATATTAATCTGTATCCTGTTAAATGGGAAAGTAAAATAACCATAAAGAGAAAATAAACCTGGTTTATTTCAATATGCACTAAGTTTTAAAAACACATTTTATAAATCCATACCTCCTTTTCAAGGGCTTTGCAGTTTTCCAAGCTATTTCATTGTTTTGCTTTGTGTTCCTTTCCAAAGACCGTTCTTTCACATGAGCCCGGAACTGGCAGGTTCACTACAGGAAGATGAGGTGCCAGCTGTCGACCCAGTGGCTCTGTCTATATGCTCTGCATTGTCTTCTGCATTGTTTATTTTAAAGATTTCCTTCTATTTAGACATATATTTTCAAGTGTCATGAGAACAGGAAAAAGGAAAGGACCCCCTCTCAACTCTCCGCTGGGAGCAGCGTTAGCCTGCAGCCCTGGTTGTGCCTGCTCCTGGCAGCTGAGCTCTTGGGGGGATGTTGCAGGGCCTGTGCGTTTGCGGAGAAATAGGGGTTAATGCCTTGTCAGGTGGAGACCAGAGGCAAATGACCTCCTGGGGTCGGTCATTTATAGCCCCTTCCTCCCTTGCTGAAAAAGACAGTGCCCACCCCCCTTTTGTATCTATAATATAAACACAGCTTCCAAATTCCAGGACTTTCTTATTAGCATTGCCTGAAGGTCCTCCACTAAAATTAACCGTAAAGCGTCTCAGCTGCACGGCCTCCCTTCCATGGACGAGAATCCACTTGGGCATTAAACTAGTAAAGTTCTCAGAATGTCTTAACCGAAAGCTAACATTACGGATTCAAATCTTTTTTTTTCTATCTAAACAGCTCGTGAAGTTTTAGTTAAAATAACTTAGAAATTCCTATGTTGTTGCCTAAGGAAATTTAGATGTTCCTCTGTTCCCGTTTGGTGGGGACCTCACATTCAGTGGTAGGTGTGGCATGAGTGTGACAAGGGCCCACATCGTTTCCCCTCAGGACCGAGAGGATGAGGTGCAGGGAGAGAATTGGCCGCGTGGGCACAGGGGAACTGGCCAACTTCTCAGCACGTCGGACGCTTCCTAGAAAATAGGAGAAGTTACATAATCCTTTCTCTTGCTTAAAAATAAGTGCAAAGATTATTATCTCGCATCTCTTGTTAAGTAGAATTTTACATTATTGGGAAGATGAAAGAGAGATTTTCACACCATGTAAGCGCATACAGTATTTCGTTTGCTTCCCAGTTTCCCAATCATCTTACAGGTAAAAGCTGTAAAAAGCCTCTGCCTCTCTATAGTGCTGTCTTTAATGGCGTGAATCTCAGTTTATGCCGTCTATTGGAAATCACACGTTAGCAAAGGAAATAATAAGCGGAAGGAATCATTTTCTGCTCGGAGGGAAGAACGGCTAGCGTCGGCACCCGTGAGCCCGGAGTTTACCTATTCTGAGTCTACTCTAGAGGCGAGCCAGGCCCCTGCTCGTGAGCAGCTGGCAGGTGCGGCTGTGGGCGGAGCCGCGCACGTCCCCGCCGCCCCCGCGGGCAAATGCGCCTGCGGACCAAGACGCAGG